>NW_017728931.1:142591502-142606297 GCF_001723895.1 Crocodylus porosus | reverse complement strand
CGGCCCATCCAGAGGGAGCGAGACCCTCCATTGGTACAGCCCATCCACCCCCAGAGAGCCAGAGCCCCCATTGGTACGGCCCATCCAGAGGGAGCGAGACCCTCCATTGGTACAGCCCATCCACCCCCAGAGAGCCAGAGCCCCCATTGGTACAGCCCATCCAGCACCCCCGAGGGAGCGAGACCCTCCATTGGTACGGCCCATCCACCGCCAGAGAGAGCCAGAGCCCCCACTGGTACGGCCATCCAGCCCCCAGAGGGAGCGAGACCCTCCATTGGTACGGCCCATGCAGCCCCAGCTCCCACTATTGGTACGGCCCTCCCAGCCCAGAGGGGCAGGCAGAAGCAGCCCCCCAACACTCACTCCGCCCACGTGAGGCGCCCAACGGCCTGCGCCCGGCTCCCGCTGCTACGGCGCTTGCGCGAAATTTCGCGCCGGCCGGAAGTGACGGTAACGCCTAGCGGGGGGGGCGGGACTTGGCAGCTATGGAGACGGGAGCTGGGCGGCGGACATTGGGGTCATGCGGAAGCCGTTGGTCTCCGCGCTTCTCTCCCTGCTCAGCCGGGTCGTTTTGAGGGGAGAGGGGGTGTGAGGAGGATTGGTTGGGCGGGGCTCTCCCTGAGGGACACAGTTGTCGTTGCGATGACGTGAACGTGACGTCGTTGGCGTGGCCCTAGCTGTACCGCTGCGGGCGCACAGCGGGAGCGACATGTCAGGGAGGAGCAGCGACATCCCGTGGCACGTGGTCACGCCAGCGTCGAAGGGCAGCGGCCTCGTTGCAGTTGCCCAGCACAACGTGGGGATGTGTCGACATGACATCAGCAATGCGGTGCGGGCTGTGATGTTGCCGTGCCATGTGTCAGCGTGACACCCGTGCCCGCCTCCCTCTGACATAATCACGTCATGGGCCAGCGTGTGGGCATGCTGTTATTGCCTTGTTGGCACGTCCCCGAGAGGCTCCCACGCCACGTGGTATTGTGGGAGGTTGTGATACTACCGGCCCTCGCAGGGCAAGTCGCATTAATGAAGGACGCGCCGGTGTGGGGGGCACATTATCCTGTGTCACCGGGTGTTAGCAGTGTCCTCGTCGCAGTCGTCCTCCTCACGTGCGGTTGATGTGCCGCCAGGGTTGAAGTCTCAGGAACAGCCGTGCTGGCGAACGTCACGGCCACAAGATCCCACCACCAATCTTGTCTTAACCTCAGGCAAAGATTCAGTGGCAAAGATTCATCCAGATTTGTTGTCCATGAGCACAACCCTAGTATGTTTTGGCCTAAGAAGTACATCGGGCCTGGAGTACCTGTGACAAGGTGGTCAGCACAATACCATGCGGTTCCCCTACTTTCTAGCCCTCATTTGGCACAGCGATCAAAACACCTTCCATATCGCGATCCATCTGGGTCTCGAATGTCTCAAAGTGTCCCGTACAATGGGCTTTCCCGTCCTGATCTGGGTGTTCCCGTTCTAGCCTTCTCGTCCTGAAACGGGACTATCCTACACCTTGTACAGCCAGCTCCCCCTTCCATCGGTCAGGCTTGCAGGTCAGGCCTACTCTGACCAATGCTTTAGCAAAGTCTTTGGGAGTAATATACAGGCAGTCCTCGGGCTTACGACACAATCAGTTCCTGAAAATGGCGTCTTAAGTCGAAGCGTTGCAACTCGGAACCAATTTTCCCATAAGAAACAATGTTATAAATGGAGATTGGTTCCTGAACCAAGCCCTGATACCCTGTTTTCACCAAAAATAAACAGGAATTTTGTACTCAATTATAGAGGAATAATATAGCTACATGAATGTATTTCCATTGTAAATAGCAATCATATTGATTTGGAAGGACTTCTTTGAGGTGACTTGGCTGGACTTTTTGAAGGGTTCTTGGCTGGCATCCTCTCAGGAGTCTTGGCTGCAGGTTTCTCTGGAGTCTCGTCTGCTTTCTTGAAAAAAGTGTCTGAGGAAGTTTGGACAGATGTTCTCCAGGGGGATGGGCAACGCAGAGAACTTGTTCGCTGGCATGGCGGGGGTGTCAAGGGTTGTGAAGTTGATACTGACATCAGAAAGTTGAAACAGTGTCAATTTAGAAACGTCGTAAGTACGAAATGTTGTAACTCAAAACATAAGTTGAGGACTGCCTGTATATTGATCAATGTTCCAGTCAATATATAATGTTAATACATTATGTTAATTTAATGCATCATCAGGTCCCATCAGTGGACATTATACATGATACATACATTCTACATTATTACATTATATATGTATTTAATGTAATATAATATAATATTAATGATATATTGGAACATCACCACCATGTCATCCCCCACACCATGAAGTGACGCACTGTTGTGAAGTTAGTGATATGTTGTTACGCCATAGCGTGTCTGGTTGGCAGGCTATCAGGAATACAGCAGAGCTCCAGTGTGACCATGCCACAAAGCAGCAGATCATATATGCCTGTTGAGAAATGATATTTATGTTATCCTTGCACCCCTAGGTGCCATGGGTTGTGTATTGTTTCAGTGCTGTATGATATAGAACAGTGCAGAAAGCTCTCAAAGAGAAGAGATTGCACACATGTAGGTCACATTATAAAAGAAAGTAAAAATAGGAATGAGTGGCAGTCTCAGACAGGAAGTAAAATATCTGTTATGACACCTACATCTCAAAAGTAACTAATTTGCTTTTGTCTTATCTGATTTTAACCATTTATGGTGTACCGTGAACTGCCCATCGAGAGTGATGGATGGATTTCAAATAAAAACACACAGATTTTACTTTTTATATTTATTAAATAAATTAAATATTTATAAAACTTAAATAAAATAGACTGAACATTTGAAGATACCAATCCCCTCCTGCACTTCCTCTCATCCAGTGGGCTGGAGGTGTACCCACCTATGCTGCCGCCGCCTGAGCAACTCTTTGCTGGGTGAGGGCAAGAACAGGTGAGCTCCATGCTGCCCCTGGGTGCCTGCTTCCCTGCTTGGGGCTCAGGATGGGGCTGCTGCTGCTTGCCCACTGCCTTGCACCTCTGCCTGGCTCCCGCTTTTCCTCAGCTGGCCCCTTCCTCTGCTCTCCCCACCTTGCCAGGCTCCTGGCACCCCCCCAGGAGGAGCTCAGTAGAAACAGCCCTGGCCCCTGACTTTTTTCCCAATTCTGGAAAATGATGGGTCCAGTCTTATAAGATGCTGCATACTTTGTGCTCCCAGAACAACTAGCTTGTAGCATGCTTGTGCTCCCAGGGCCTCCAGAAGGAACTGAGAGCACTCAACCTAATACAGACCAGGCTAAAAAGACCTAAACACGAAGTATGGGAAACATGCAATTTCACAGGATTGTCCAACAGGTTTTCTTTGTGCTTAGACCAACCATTCATGTTACCATGGTTCTGAGGATGATGTCATTAACGTATTCTGACCACTTCCTGTTACAGCTTCCAAGACAAATCAGTGTCAACAATAGGTTACCAAGGCACTACGTTGCATCTTAACCTCTTTTATCCCATGTCCTATGAGAAGGAACACTACTGTCCTCTGCTTTAAGCGACTAAACTGAATGGGATTTTCATTTCTTTCTTATTTGTGGCTTTATTTACATAAAAGCCCTCTAGATGCTGACCCCAACCAAGAACAAGATTACAAGGAGCAGAACGGGGATGCTGACGGCTTTTGTGGAGTTGTAGGGCAAATCCTGCTTTCCTATTGCATTGGGATTGTGGTTATAACTCTCATCTACCGTGTTTATATTTGGGTAAGATTATTATCCTATTCACTATTTTTATTGTGGAAACTCCTGTAGGCTTGAGCCAGGGATCAGGACTCCTGTGAAGGTCATATCCTCGCAGATCACAAAGAGATTATCCAGGCCCAAAGAGCTAACAATCTTAAGTAGATATTATTATTGTTGATACAATGGTATAGGACTGACACCTATCACATGGTGTGAAGGGAGATCAGAATGAGGATCCCAGTCCCAAAATGCTGCTGCTGATAGACAAAATCTCTACTCCTTCCATACTAATGGCATTGCAACAAACCACTAAAAAGGACAGACACATATATAAAAGCTGCATCAGGGATAGCTGAAATGCTCTTAGTTTTTCTTATAAACTGAATGTGTTTATATCATTATTAGTTAATCATTGGTAGCCAATAATAAACTGAGCTGTGGTACTGGGGAGTTTAATTGGATGGTTCCAGGAATTAGTGAGAGACAGCCCTTCACCTGCATATCTGATTCAGGTCCATCTCAGCTTTGTAGCAAAAGACATAAATTATCTGCTAGCCCACACAAAATGAGTTTGGGGTTTCACAGGATCAGAGCACTAATTATTCCTCTTATTGGAAGTCTCAGCTGAAAAGCTAGCCTTTTAATTCTCTTCCTATTAGTGCCAAGTTTCTTCTAGAGCAGCGTTTCCCCAACTTTTTGGATTTATATCCCACTGTAGTAAATCTACACACTCTTGTGCCCTGTGCCCCAGCTGCTAAATTTCATTTGATGCTTTTGTGCACACACAACAATCACACTGCTCATATTGCCTTTCCTTGCACCCCCTCTCCCCCAGAAACCTTTCATGCCCCTCCAAGAGGGCACATCCCACATGGTGTGTCATAGAGGAACAGCCATGGCAGGCACAATTGAGGTACAGCTGTCAGGCAATGTTCTTGTGCCACCGCTGCGAGAGCTGACCTGTGGACAGTAAAATTCAATCCTGTGGGCAATCAGGATGGCACCTGTCACTAGCCTGCAAACATGTTCAGAAACAGCGTAGGCACCATTTATAAATCCATGCCATTTATTCATGTTTTCCTGAAACAGATTAGCCAGAGAAATGAAGATGAAGAACTGCCTTCTGACAAGTGGACTAGCAACCCAGATGGTAAATACGCATTCTACAAAGCTTTCAAAAGTGTTAGAAACAAGGGGACCAATGCTTAAGAAGTAAATGTGATCTCTAGAGAGGTGCTTTTAATCATTAGAGAGTAATGTATGCTGCATCACTGAGGCCCCATTTGAAATAATAGGTGAAACTCTCTTATTTAAACCCCAAAAGTAATGCCCCTCATTTTCACTGGCATGAAAAGAGAAGAATTTTCCTCTGTATGCAGATATGGGCATCTCACAATTGAAAAGTCATGATAAAACAGAAAGAGTCCAAATAAGAGCAACAATGATAAGAAAAGGAAGGTCAATGTAAAAGGAATTGTGGTTACAGGAATTTAAATAATCTTAAAGCAGGGGTTATATGAATGCACTAGTCTCATTCCTGGAAAAGAGAATTAGACTACACAAGACTGCTTGCGTAGGGCTCGTTGTTTTCTCACAGATGGGTTGTTGGTCATCCTACAGCCTCCACAATATCTTCCTCTGGGTTAGACACCAATTCGCTCATACAGGATGTGCCAAATTTTCCTGCAGATACCATTGACTGTATCGGGTTATACACCTCCAGGCTGTCTGCAAATAGAGAAGGGGCTCTGAAAGATGTGACAAACTATTTAAATTTGGTTTGCAAGATGCATACAAGGCTTTACTTTTTACACGGCAGTGCTGCTTCTTCATGGTTCTCGTTTGAGACACCTCTCTTCTGCCATTTTGCCACAGTGAGGTTTGTGTGTGGCCTCTGTGTCCTTCCTTCTTCCCCGGGACTCATGTGCATCATCTTTACTAATACAGAACAAGCGGCCCCTGGCTGGCCCGCCTTGAGACTAGTTGATGTCTGCTAGCACAGGTTGGCAATCTCTGAGCTATCGGGATGTTGCTCTCATCCAGTGTACCTACTGTTGTCTCTGAGGACATATTTTTGCATCAGTTTTGCCTTCCCCCATGCTTCTCTAGCCCTTCAAAGGTAGGAAAACTGAAGACATTACAAGTAAGGGTCAATGATGGTTACAGTGCAGTTAAGCTGTTTTTTTCTGTCTCATGTTAGTTCCCAGGGAATCCTGCAAGTTCAGCCTCTGGGACTTTGTCAGCAAGTTTTTCAGTTGGAAAAACAACAAGGCTGCCCTGTTTTCGGAGGTACCTACAGCCAGGTACCCCTTAGAAAGGAGGCCGGAGAGGTTTTTCACAAAGCTCAGCCAGCAGAACGTCCCTGACAGCTATTCCTCGGACACAGACAGTGAGGACTGGAACTCAGGCGCATCCTCATGGAAGGAGAGCGAGACGGAAAACATCCCTAGCACTGACAGCCGTCGGCAGAAAAAGACAGGGCAGAAGCAAAGGAATGTGGGGGACCCCTGGATCAGGGAACAGTCCTGTCTTCACTGCAAAGCGAAGAGGACAAGGCAATGGCTGTCCCAACATTTCTTCCATCCTGTATCATCTCTTCCTGGGAAGGGTAACCCACAAGAAGAGAACTGCTGCTGGGGAATTAGCACATGATATGCTTAATTTCTGAGTTTTATTTGGACCCTTACTTGATTAAATCCATTAGAGGGACAGAGTCTAGGTGAAAGCACAACACTGAGGGAGTCATTTCAATAAAACTTGGCTACAGACAATAAATGTGACCAGCACAATATGCTGACTCATGTATGCGTAAGGGCATTTATTTAAAAATATAAATGGCTTTACTAGGCATGGCTTGGTTAAATACATCTCTTTCCACAGTGGGCAGAACAGAGTTCCTCCATCTTAAATACAGTGGGACAAATTAATTGTGGAGCAAAGGTGATGGCAGAGGCTCTGCTGATGTACCTGAGTAAAGTGGGGCACATTGGCTGCAACCTCTGTCTCTGATAGAGGACCATGGCGGTGGAATTTGACTTCTGGGGACCTTGCACAGAGGTTAAGACTCCTATTCTTCATTGGACAACCCCATTAAACATAACGACAATGGAAAGGGGGTGGGGGGCCTGGGCAAATTGAACAGTTTATACTGTTAAAATGCCACCCTCGGGGGCTGTTAGATACTAATGCAGTGCCAGAAGTGAGCAGTTCTTACCGAGCCTGCTGGTGGAGCTCCTGTGTATCTCCAACAGGAGTTAAGCTGCTCTCAGCTTCATTCGTGGAAATCTCCCTCCGCCAATGCGAATCTCTTCTTGGGGAGGAGGGACCTTTGTGGGCGTCCACTGGGGTCACTTTGACTCAGTGTGACAGAATGGCAAATATCCTGAGAGGAGAAATTAAGTCCCTATCTGTGTATGACCTTGAGAGTTATGATATATGTGGGAATTTATTCATATGGGGATTCAGATATCACTTTCCAGGAAGAGAAGCCTATATAAATACAAGCTTGCTAGACCACCAATCTCCTGGTTCTGGTTAGTCCTTCTAACATGAGACTGCTGTTGTTTGTCAGCGCCCTCCTTGGGGCTGCCTGGTGCATGGAAACATTTTCTGGGTGAGTTATAATTTATTAGAAGATCTCTGTTTCAGAGGACATGTTTTTCAGAAATTTTTCCTTGTTCCAGACTCTTAGCTAATGCAGTCAGTTTAAGGCACATGCTTTGCTTTTCATTATTGATCAGCTTCTGCAAAATATCATCTTGGTCCTTCCTGCGTACCTCACCTTTTACTCTGAGGGCATGTCTACACATTGCTGTAGGGCGATGTTTGTACTGAGCTGTGTTTTAGTACTCACTTGGGGGAAGTACTAAAACATGGCGCAGTAGCTGCCCGTATTGTGGCATATGGGTGGCACACGGTTAGGTTTACTAGCTACATTACCACAACGGTGACATAGCTGGCGATCATGTGTAGACCCACGTGATTGCTATGTCACTGTAGCATGCCATATGGCGATGTAGCGCATCACTATGTCGCTGTACGGTGACACGTAAACACTTCCACTGGGATCATGAAACAGTTGTGAAACCCAGGGCGTGTCTACATGAGATCCCTTAATGCACAGTGGACTATTCTATTGCGCATTAATGTCACAGCAGAAACCACGCTAATGCACAGTAGAATTAGTCTACTGCGCATTAAATGTCACAAAAAACTCATTCACCTTTGCTACTCTGCATGAGCACAGGTTAATGCACCTTTATATAATACCTCATCTTAGAGGTGCTAAACTTAATGCACAGTAGCTAAGGCAAAGGCACATTCATGAATGTGTGGACATGCCCCAGTTTTTCAAAAGGACTAAAAGCCATATAATGTATTTAGATACACTTTATAGCTAATGCCCTAGAAACATGACAGTTTTGGTGTTCAAGAGTTTGAAAGAAAGCTTTTATTTTGTTTTGATCGGATTTCTCAAGAGAGATGGGTCCAGTCCGCAGAGTTTGGGTACGGATCCAAATTTCCTGAACTTTCAAGCTTGCTACGGCTTTTGCTTTACCTTACTGCATGGAGGGATAAGTCTCAAAAGGGTGGATCTGGACCTGGATCTGAACCACACAACAATGCACAATGTTCAGTTCTGTGGATTTGACCCAGCTCTTTCTAGAAACAGCAGCAATTTCCAATGAAGCAATTAGAATCTCATTTCAGTGCACAAGGGTGTTGAGGTTCAGTTTGTTGATACAGGACTATCTCTTATTCACAGCCCCTTGAGTTTTGGTTATTTGTGGGGAAGCGGGGGGAAGGGAGTGGGGGTTGAAATTCTAGTAAGGCAGGGAAAAGAAGTAAAAGTCAATTGAATATACCAAGTTTCACGTCGTTTTAACATAAAATTACGATCTGTCTGCAAGTTCATTCAAACGTGCCCCCAGGATTGAGCTGAACGTTTGTGATCTTTGAGCAAAACTTTTAACAAAAACCAGTCTGTGTTTGCACTGTCTGCCACCTGCCTGTTCCTTTCAGTACCAGACCTTTGCAAAATTCAGATTCAGCCACATTTTTCAAGCATGAAGATTGCATAACCTGTTCATTTTTTCTGGCTAGTTTCATTGAAGAATCTTTTTTTTGTATAAATCGTTAAATCTTTTTTTTAGGAACATACTAAGCAATTTGTATTGAAAATATCTCTGTAGGCTTCACTGAAACATTGATCAGTATGCATATTGCTCACACAAAGGCTCTGCTAAAGACTTTGGCCAGTGTAGGCCTGATCAGTGAACCTGACTACTGCCTGAACTCCTCACATAAGCAAAACTTGGCATGTGGGCCAGATACGCACTCCTGTCGGGAGATGAGGAGGAGATGGCTGTACAAGGTATAGAATAGTTCAGCACCAGGATGATAACACTGGAACAGGAACACGAGGTCTGGATGTTGAACAAGCCTATGGTACAAGGCAGTTCAAGATATTCAACGTATTAGTGGAATGTAATATGTAATTTGTTTTGATCACTGTATAAAAGGATCAGTAGAAATTATGGGAACTTTGCATTGGCCTAGGAAAGCCTACATGGTGGTGTGCCAATACCTTGTCACAGGCATAAACGCAGTGTGTCAGATCACAAGTGTATTAGGGCCATGCCTTTGCCACCAAACTAAGCCTGTGGTCATTCTTTAAGACAAGGCTGGTGTTGGGTTGGGATCTCCTGGCCGTGACTTTTTGCCAGTACAGCAGTCCCTGAAATTTCAACCCTGACAACACATCGATAATACCCAGCGAGGGCAGCAACGACGATAATCTCATGATACAAAGTTTAACTAATGTATTTGCATAGAAAATATGAGACTAAATTAAAATGTAAATTACAATGTATCTTCTCCAGGCATATTGCTCTGAAATCTCACTGAGTACATAGGAACCTGAATAGAATATGGTGGGAAATGTGGTGTTTGTTCACTAGGATGTGGGACACAGACACCAGAGGCGAGTGAACAAACCTCCACGTATAACAAATACCTCCCTCAAAATAATAAAGGACTACAATATATGTAGCAGCATACCTGAGAGCTGATTTTAATAGATTTTTAAGGTCATAAGAGCTCAAGTCTGGCTTCTGCATAGCACAGCCCACGGGACTTCCTTGAACTGATTCCTGCTTTACATCCAGTAGCTGTGATTAAACTGGATTATGCCTTTTGATAAAGATCTGATCTGGATAGAATCATTTCCAGGGGTTGTGAATCCATCACAGCCCTTGGTAAATTGTCCCAATACCTATCAAATCAGAAATAAGGCTATAGCAGTATGCTTGAATCTCACTTTCATACTGATCCTTCAGTTTTTGTGAAGGCTGCTGTTTTCCAGGACCGAGTTCCTTATCCTGTAAGTATGGCTGACATTTTCTATTTCTGTTGTGATTGATCATACATTTTTCTACATGGAAAAATATCTTGTTTGCTTGTGCCAAACACATCAGGTAATTCAGACCAGTCTATTTCAGTGATTTGCATTCTTTTTAATATAACACTCTTCCCTGACCTTGTTTCATCTCTGAATTTTATCAGGAATTATTTAATACTTGCTTTCAGGTCATTGATAAAAATTGTAAATAGCAAAGGGCAAAAAAATTGATTCCTGAAGAACACTACTAAAAACACACCTGTCCAATGACAATTCCTCCTTTACAATTAAGAGACCTATTAGTTGTCTCCTTTTTAATCCATTTAAGAGGGGTCATGTCAGTTTTGTAGTTTTTTAAATCAAGCTATTGTGTGGTACTGTCAAATGCCTGTGAGAAAGCTAGGTATCCAGGTTGTAGCTGTATTGGTGTAGAGGAAAAAAGCAACCAGGACTCATAGTAGAGGTGATATCTTTTATTAGACCAACTCGATTTTTGAAAGAAAAAAAAAAAAGCTTGCAATTAAAGATTTTTTTTTTTGCAAAAATCAAGTTGGTCTAATAAAAGATATCACCTCTACCATGAGTCCTGGTTACTTTTAGGATAGTTAGGTATATCAATGCTTTTGCCATATAATCTCATAAAGAATGATATCAAGTTAGTTAAATTACGTCTGTTTCCCATAAACTATGAATAAGGTTTATTTTTTTTTTCTAAATAGAGACCAGGTTCTTCGAATTAGGGCAAGCAGTGATGACCAGATTGACAAATTACAGCTGCTGGAAACACTGGAACATCTTCAGGTGTGTCATTAGATCTGCCCCAGGCATTTTTAATACAAAATATGTTCTGCAGAGCATGACTGTGCTTCCTTTTAGGTTTGGAAAGGGCGTACCATAATATGGGCTGCATTGCCAAAAAAATAAAAAACTAATAAGCATTGGACTAGAAGAGGTTCGATGTAGTCCTCACCGCACCTGCTTGGGAACCCGGAGTAGAACTATGTCTGATCTCCCCTAACCTTAAGCAAGTCACTTGAAGCCCCTATGCTTCAGTTCCCTCATTTTTAAATGAGAGTAATAATAATTTATTTGTCTCTTAGTGGTGTCGTGAGATTGAATTAGTTAATATCTTTTTTGTGTTTTGAAAAAAAGCAAGCCCAGCATAAAATAAGGTTTATAGATTTCATCACCATTGACAAATTATCACTATTATTTATTTAAACTCAATCTAGTGCATTAACTGGCATAGTATATATGCAAAATAAAGCACGTAGGAACATAAAAGAAGCAAAAGTAATGTGCTTCGTGTCACATAGTATATATGGAGCTTTTTTAAAGCTGGTGCTAGGAAGGAGAAAATAGAGTAGTCATAACAGAAATGGGATTAAATATTTCCACATATGCTGTAGAAGTTAATTAAAATGCTGGCTTTAATTTCTCTTTGACGCTTTCTTCTCCATGTGACCTGCAGACAACAACACTAACCTGTAACAAGGGTGTTGTGAGGCCAAATTAACTATTATTTATATAGTCATTTGAGAGGAAGATAATGGATTATGCTGTAAATGTGAAATGGTACATGCTAAATAAGAGTTGCATTCAAGGCTTTAAGGGGTATAGGTTGTAGCTGTGTTGGTCTAAGGACATAGGCAGGCAAGTTTCTTTGGGTAAATCCAATATATTTTATTAGACTAATTCAAATAGTTGGAAAAAATATATTTGCAAGCTTTCAGATACAAACACTCTTCATCAACCTGACAAAGGGTTTTTGTACCCAAAAGCTTGCAAAGAAGAATTTTTCCAACTATTTGAGTTGGTCTAATAAAAGAGATCAGATTTATCCAAAGAACCTTGTCTGTCTTGAAGGCTTTAAGAAATATTTAAGAAAAACGACTGCCTGACCGTTTTTTATTCTCTTCAGCTTGATTTCTGGCTGCACCCCTCAAACCCAGCACTTCCTGTGGATATCCGAGTCCCCTTTGGCAGCCTCCAAGCAGTCAGAGCCTTCCTGGGGTACCACGATATCGAGTACTCTATTCTGATTGAAGATGTGCAGGTAGAAAAACTTCACTGATGCATGATTTATCCTGAAATCTTGTGAAAAACAACTCCTGATCTCACAACCTGTAGCTCTCAGTATTGCAGGGTCTGGTCAAAGTTCTTTCCTTCATATGGACAGCTCTCCCTTTCCATTTCTTTGTAGACCATGTACTAGGTTATTCATAACTTAACCAGTTTTGTTAAGAATGATGTTGGCACCTCTCAGACCATGACAGCCCAACAGCAGTATGTGAAAAAAAATCTCTCCATTGGGTACAGAACTGAGGGACCTGTAATAGGATTGCCAACTCTGGATCTATTCTGGGAGGTTTCCCGAATGTGAATGTGCCAATGTGCTTGGGTATATGAGTTATGGATTATGGTGTGCCAACTTTATGTCAGGAAGGCAAATATATATTATTATTGCATTTTAAAATCCCCTGGACTACTGTATAAATCAGATTCAACATTTTATGTTTATTTTAATGAATGCCCTATCATTTATCTCCCGGGTGACCCTCAGCAATCTCCCAGAGATTTATATCTAAATCCTGGAGATTGCAGGCAATCCTGGAGGGCTGACAACCCTAACTCTTAAAGGAGCAGTTCCAACATAAGACCTAACTAGGTATTAACTCTCTGCAGTAGCAACATGCTCCTTTTCCAGACCTGCCAACACTATCTTCATTCATCGTGAATGTGGGTCTAGAACGTAAACTTGTGATTTAAATTACCAATGATGTTATCTGTTTTATAGATTAATTCAGCAGAAACAGCTATTCTGCAGTTGTGGGTAGTACCTGAGATTGTCTATAAGAAGTTTTGTGGAATGTCCCAAGGTTGACACTTGATTATAATCCTGCCAAAACCCCCAGGTTTTTCCCTAAATTTGGATGGTTTGTTTTAGGTTATACTAAATGAAGAAAAGCAAGAGATGATCTCTAACCAACGAAGGGAACGTAGTAACAGTAATTTCAACTATGGAGCTTATCATTCCTTAGATGCCGTAAGTAGTTCAAGTTCACCCTTTTGGGAAGAGCGTGTATTCTCTCCTTCTTTTGCCAGCTATTCCACTCAAACACGTTTTATCTGCTTCACAACCTCTGCCAGTAATCCTCATTGCTGACCTGCAGAACCCTTGTTATTCCAGCTTTGGGTTTCCACTTATTTCTATCAGTGCATCTTAATTCAGGCTTGCAAGATCTCTTTTATGACCCGGGGTCCTACACTATTAGGCTAGGACTAATCGCATTAAGTGCTCTCTTCTGGTGCTGCAAGACCCTGGATTCCTGGGTAAATGTGGCCTAACCTGTTGCTGCAGTTACTGTATGGCTACAGTATGTAAAAGTGGGCTCCTGTATTAGATTTGTTTTGTGATAGACAGCTATTAAGTGGCATATAACTCATCCTTATTTTATACAGTTTGAACTCTAGGTATACATTCTTTTCCAGTTACAAAGGGGTTCATTTTGATCTCACTTGAGCTGTTTTTTCACCAGTGTAGCGCCAATGATTTGTAGAATAACTGCAGCTTTATCTTGGCATGACTGAGATTAGCATTAGGCCCACTAAGTGTGTGAGAAAAATGACTTCATACAGTTTTCTTCTGTGACACTGACTTAAATTGCTTTAATGATCAATGTAGAGCTGGCATGCTACCCCAGGAATGAAGGCTTAGGCCTTTGGCTTGGGACACAGTACCATGCAGGAACCTCACTCTGGCCAACAAAGAGTGACACTGTTGAGCTCTGGAAGAGCCGATCCTAACCTTTCTCAGCTAAGGGAGATGCCTCTTGTGAAACAGAGCTTTGGAGGGCAGAAGTGGAAAAGCAAAAAGGTTGATAATGAGGGGATCCCCTTCTCAAAAGTACACAGGACAAAGTGCTTTTTATGTGGATTATCCAAGATAAACTATATCTCAAAATTCTCTGAAGAATTAGAAAATTTTGGCATCAAAGATGATAGACAATCAACAGAAGGAAAGAAAAAATGCAGCCATATAAGGAACAGGAGAGGTGTTTCCAGAAGAGAGTGGAAAGTGAATGGAGAAATAGCCAGAGGCAGAAAGCAGCCAGTGCAGTGGAGACAAAGCTTTTGAATCATCAGGAAGTTCTAAAAAATGGGAAAAGCAATTTTGAACTAGTACCTGAAGTAAACAGAGTTTGATGATGTGGCATTGTTTTTTGGATGTAGGAATGAGCAGCAGCACTGGCTGCACTGAAGTCAGGGGTGTGAGATTTGGACCTGTCCTGAATGATGAAAAAGTATTTTAAGAGGCCTTCGTACAATACAATTCTCTTGATTACTTTACTGTTACTTTCCATTTTAGATTTACAAAGCAATAGATGATCTTGCAGCTGAGTACCACGGTCTTGTGAGCAAACTCCAGATTGGAGAGTCTTATGAAAAGCGGCCCTTGTATGTGCTCAAGGTACCTTTCCTATGCAGAGATAACAATAATGATATTATACTCCTTTAATCCCGCGCAATCCAAAACTTCCCCAAAGTGCGTATGTCTGCCTCTATCTCTACATATTTTTATGTATTTCATAGATTTCATAGATTTCATAGACATCAGGGCTGGAAGGGACCTCGAGAGATCATCGAGTCCAGCCCCCTGCCCAAAGG
>NW_017728931.1:142583520-142591002 GCF_001723895.1 Crocodylus porosus | reverse complement strand
TCGAGAGATCATCGAGTCCAGCCCCCTGCCCAAAGGGCAGGAAGTCAGCTGGGGTCATAGGATCCCAGCAAGATAAGCATCCAATTTACTCTTGAGAGAGATCACTTCACCCACCTCTAAACTGAAGCCACCTCAGTTAAATCAGTTTATTGAAATTCTGTCCAGATTCAAGTTAATTCACAGTCCCCCAGCATCCCAGGATGCTTTGCATCTCCCCCGCAAACTCCCATTCACAGCTTGGCCCAAACTGTCTGCTCCATCCAAGCAGGTAGGCATGCTCTAGCACACTGTGGCTTCTGACGTGGGCCATTGCAGGCATGCGGCTCCATTTCCAGAATCAAAAATGCATGTCTGTTTACTTGCTTATCAGTTCAATTTATGCAGTTTAGATTAACCAGCAAGGATTGAATCAATTCAGCCTTAAGCTTTTTGACTGTCTGTACTTAGCCAATATGTTCATCTACAGCAGTGCTTCTCAACCCACAGACCGTGGGCTGCATGTGGCCCAATCAGCCCACTGCTGCGGCCCATGTGGCATCCTGTTAAAACAATTTTTAAATAGATGCACAGGGGATGCATCTACACAAGACACTTTACTGCAAAGTACAGTAGCCTAGTTGACTGTGCAGTAAGTATGTGCATCTACATGTGCTTACTGCGCAATAAACATTGCTAATCACAAGTAAATTTGTTACCTGCAAATCCGAGTAGCAAATTTACTTGCAATTACTGACTGTGCAGTAGTGCTCATGTAGACACCTGACTGGAAGTAAATCTGCTCCTGGTCAGCTGGCCACCAGGGGGCGGGAGATTGCTCCTTACCCTCGGGAGCTGCCTGCTGCCAGGGTGGGCTCTGCCATCAGAGCCTGGGAAAGGACTATGTCCCTCTGCCCTTGCAGCAGAGAGCTTGAAGCCCCCCTGCTCTGAGATCGTGATCGGGGGCTTGGAGATCCTTATCTCATAGCACCAGTTCCATGGCCATGGGGCTAGTGCTGGGAGATCCTTATCTCCTTATCCTTATCTCTCAGGATCCTTATCCCTATCTCCCAGCGCTGGCTCTGCAGTCACAGAGCTGGTTCTGGGAGCTCTCTGCTGGCAGGGGATGGGGATCCTGTTCCTCACTCTGGCCCATGATTGCGGAAATGGGCGGGGAACAGGCTCTCTCGTCTGTTCCCCACCCAGCTGTGTCATCACGAAGCTGAGCAGGGAACAAGCTCTCCAGCCTGTGCCCCGCAATTGCAGAGTGGGAGCTGGGAACTGTTCCAGTCAGGGGCAGGTCCCAGCCCCACAGCCTGATCGGGTGATAGTAATGAGCCCTCAGCTGGGTGGGGAATTCCTGCTAGCTGCCCCACCAGCAGATCAGGGCAGGAGGCTGGGATGCACCTCTCTCCTGCAGCTCTTTCCAAGTCCCCTGTCCCGTTCAGGAAGCTGGGGCTGGGAGCACCCTGCTGCTGGGGCACGGAGCTCCCTGCTGCTGGGGCACAGGGACATTGTTGCCTCCTTGGCAGCAGGCAGCCCTCTGGGGCAGGGAGAAATGTCCCAGCCCTGGCTAGGAGATAGCTGTCTCCTGGCCCCATTCTCCCTGCCAGCCCCTGGGTGAGCACTGAGGGGGTGGTAGAGCTCGCCCCTGGTGGTAGCAGGAGCCCACTGCAGGGCCCCAGGAAGTGAGAGCTGTTTGCTGCCATGAGCAGCAAATCTGCTCCTGCTTCTCTACATGTGTAGATGCCTGCCCAGGAGTAAACTGCTCCTGGGTCTAATGCACATGTAGACACATCCAGAAACTAAGCTGTGTAGGTGTGGCCCACATAACACGTTGAGAGCTGCAAGTGTGGCCCACTGTGGCAAATAGGTTGAGAACCACTGATCTACAGGCATAGAGGACAGAAAGCTGATGTAGCGAGAATGAACTTCTAAAATGTGGCAAATTAAACATTAGTGGTATAAAGTGACATCACTGAATCTGATTCTTTATTCTATTACCTTAATCTAATACCATGTAACTCCAGTCAGACCTGTTCATTGTCAGTGATTTCAAATAGTTCAGATACAAAAAGAAAGAATGGTACTGTGAGGGTTGGAGGACACATGATAGTGAATGATCTTAAAGTTTACTTTTCATTTGGCAGTTCAGCACTGGAGGACCTGACCGTCCTGCTATTTGGCTTGATGCTGGTATCCATGCCCGAGAGTGGGTCACCCAGGCCACAGCACTGTGGACAGCTCAAAAGGTCATTTCCAACACAATTGACTTTGTTTTGTTCTCGAAGGGGTGCTGAATATTACCCATTGCTACCTATGTTTGAAGGAAAAACTTACCTGTACCCATCTTTCAAGCAAGAGTGTAGGAATATTCTCCTGGAATCTTGATTCCCATTTCTCCATTTGAAGTACTCCCTCTACACGTTTGCAGGACATAGACAATAGACACAGTCAGAACAAAATACTGGAGATAGGGTGCCTCGAATGAGAGAATGACTTTTCAAGTGCTTCTCCTTATTTGTCATCATCAGATTTCACTGAGGTGAATGGGGAAAGTTCACATCTCTCAGAGGCTTTGTTTCAGCCTGAAGACTCATGGAAAGAGCCTTGAACTGGGACAGTTATCTTTGCTAAAAGAAAGGCCAAAGAAACCTAATTAGTTTTAAACAAGAGCCTGAATTCTGCTAAAAATTACTAAGGCACTGATGAAATGTTGCTGAGTTTCACAACTCCAACCCTGTGCAGTCCAGCCCCAGTACATAATTTTGACTGGGTATATGTAAAGGAGAAGAAACTAGTGTTAGAATCATATTGGAATGTACTTTGTCTCCACTTAGATTGCATCTGAGTATGGGAATGATCCATCTATCACATCTCTGCTAGACACAATGGATATTTTCCTTTTGGTTGTCACAAACCCTGATGGATATGTTTACTCTCATGCCAAGGTGAGTAATCATAGTACGTGCATCTACACAAGACTGAGCAGTAGCTTAATAATGCTGCACAGTAGTGTGCCGAGTAAATCCCATGCTAATATGATACTGTGCAGTAGTATTAGGCTACTGTGCAGTTAGCATCTGTAAAAACCCATGGACCAGCACTACTGTGCAGTAGCACCCGGTACTGCACATTGATTTAGTACTTGGTTATTCAAGTACTATGCTTAATGCATAGTAACTATGGCTCATTGATGAATGTGTAGAGGCACCCAGTGTAACTATTTCCATCTCCAAAGCGAATGGGGTGATTTTGGGGGCTGTGAGATGATCTCCTAAGCCTCCTCATAAAGTTTCCATGTAGGAAAACACATTCAGCAAACACATATTTTATCATGAATCACACAAAGAGAGGGGTCACAAAAACCCCACCGTTGTGTCCTACCCTACATTCACTAGAGCTTCCACTGTTTCTTTTGGCCCATCCCTTATAGATGAATGACAACTATTTCTGATTAGAAAATTTAATATAATTGCCACCTGTTGCTCCTTTTGAAACCAGGATGTCTCTGTTTTAGAACCGTATGTGGCGGAAGACACGCTCTAAGGCTGCTGGGAGTTTGTGTGTTGGAGTTGATCCAAACAGGAATTGGGATGCAGGCTTTGGAGGTAGAAGCAGAATTTTCTTTTACAGATAGAATCACAGAATCATAGAAAATGAGGGTTGAAGGGACCTCAGGAGGCACATCTAGTCCAACCCCCTGCTCCAAGCAGGACCAGCCCCAGTTGTTACTATGGAAGCTACTTCCCTTCCTTTTAAATAGATTTCCTCATCTCACAGGAAGGCAACCCCAGAAATAAAAAAGCATACAGCTGAATGTCTTGAGTATGCCGGGCTAGGGAGAGCATTTAACAAATCTGCTAGGTTTAGGGGCTTTTACTTAGTGTGGTCCAACTCTCCTCCTTCAGTGCAATCCAGCTTGAGTTCTGCTACATATTCACAAGCTGCTGATCCCATTAGCATGGCCAATAGGGATTCAGGTGAATACATTATTTTTAGTACTGAATATATTAACTTGGAAGGTTTATATTGCTATTTTTAAAATAAAATTAGATGGATAAGATCAAGTATTTCCAAATATATTTATTTTTCTGTTTGTGTTTCTGCACCCACTGTGACAGGGAGAATTAGCAACTCATACATTGCTGCTTGCTTAAAAGTTATTGGATCACATTCTAATCTTTATTATACTAGTATAAATCCAAGGTGATTTTGCTGAAGACAGTGGAAGTATTCCAGGTATACAATTATGTAACTGAGATGAGAAGCTGAGTCAACATCATAAAGAAGGCAGAAATAAAAATTTTAAAATGTGATAGCTATCACATCTCGTAAAAGGAATTTCTTATTGCTTGATTGTCCATGAGAAAAAGTGTGTTTGAATTATCTGTAAGTGATAACCATATGTCTCTAACTCGCTCTTACTCTGTGTAAGTGTTTTTGTAGCAACTCCCAGTATACTGTTTTTCCTCTACAGCAGACCTGATTTTAGCTATCTTGATGAAGATACCTGGCAACTCCATCTTTGTGTCAGTCTGCTTTGAATCCCCTTGCATTCTGGTGTTACAAGTTAGCCTTTTGGCTCTTTCTTTCACCAACAGGTCCAGGATCCAGTGATCAACGCTGTTCTGACTCCTACCATGGACCCCATGCCAACTCTGAAGTGGAAGTAAAATCTATTGTAGATTTTATCAAGAAGCATGGAAACATCAAAGCCTTCCTCACCATCCACAGTTATTCCCAGCTCCTGATGTATCCCTATGGGTATAAGTGCACCGAACCAGCTGATTACAGAGAACTGGTGAGATACAAGGGCTTCTTGATCCTAAGCCTTCCTCTTATATTGTTTTCTACATATAAGTGTTAATCAAGTGCTAATGTGAAGTCATCAAGACAGAAAGCATGGGTTGAACATGTAACTGAAATGAAAATGTTGCACCACAAAATGTCTTTAAAAAGGAAATTTTTAGTCATATATAAACAGGGAGCATTCTCACCCAGTACAGTAACACATTCCTGATCTAGTCCACACTTCCTTCCTGTCTCATCTTCCTGCATTATGAAAACACTGACCATTATAAAAAGGATAAAAATAATATTAATTTTGTTAATCAAGTGAATATCAATTAATCACATAATCAAAGAAAACTAGGGCTGGGAGGGACCTCAGGAGGACATCTAGTCCAATCTCCTGTTCAAGGCAGAATCATCCCTGTTTAAACCATCCCAAATAAGCAGTTGTCTAACCAGCACTTAAAAATGTCCAAGAATGGAGATTCTGCAGCCTCTCTAGGTAATCTGTTCCAGTGCTGAACCACCCTTAGAGGTAGAAAGTCCTTCCTAATAGCTAACATTAATTTCCCTTGCAGCAATTTAAGACCATTACTTCTTTTCCTGTCCTGTGAGGACACAAAGAATAGTCTATCACCCTCCTCTTTACAACAGACCTTTTTTGTACTTGAACAAATCCTTTTTGTAGTTGAAGAAACCGTGTTTCTCACATAAACTGAGCAATAGCTGTTGGAAGTGAGGAAGAAACTTCAGATTATTCCATAACTGACTATGGGGCTTTGTTGCATCTCCTTCTAAAGCCACTGCTGACTGCATATTGAACTGGATGAACTACTGAAAGATCGAATAAGGTCATTCCTATAATTCAGTCTGCCTGCAACTTGAATCCCAATATATTATAGGTGTTGTGAGTGCTTTACTATTCAGCTAGACAGCAGTTAAGAAATAAGTATGTTTAGCATAACTGTATTTCAGTGGGTTGGGGGTAGGCTGTCAATCAGTTTGGATCTTCTTTAAATGATGTTCAGGATGGTGAAACACTCCCTTTTTTTAGTTTGAACATTTCATCTCTTTAATAAAACTTCTCTCTGACTCATCCATGCTTCTTCCCCTCTAGGATACTGTGGGGAAAGCTGCTGCCAATGCTCTGACTTCCCTGCATGGCACCAGCTTTAAAGTGGGAACCATATGCTCAACTATCTGTGAGTATTTAGCAATTCAGAGTTTGCTGGGTTATGCTGATGGAAGGGCCCACTCCCCATTCCTTTAGGTGGGGACTTCAACACACTAAAAGGCCCCCCTGTGTAACGATGCATTGAATGGATCACACCATCAGTCAGGCAGAATCACGGGGCTGGAAGGGATCTCAAGGATCCTCTGGTCCAACCCCCTGCACTAATGTAAGAATGCTACTCTTGAGTCTTTGCCCAATCAACCTGACTTGATCCCCCACAGGCAGACCTAATGCCTGTTCCATATCTGTGTTACCATCATAAAGCTGACGATAGTACAGTAGCCGCCATGCACATGCAAATCTACTAAACTGTTTCACTTCTTTGTATAGGGCCAGACATTGTACTAAGCACTCTCAGCTCAGATAGATATCACTCATTAGTTGGTAGAGGTGGACACAGATACATACCATTTCAATATAGTATCTATTCAGTGAGGTTTCTCTCTCACTCTGTCTGTCTGTCTGTCTCTTTCAGATCAAGCCAGTGGAGGCAGCATTGATTGGAGCTACGATTTTGGCATCAAGTACTCTTTTGCCTTTGAGTTGCGAGACACAGGTCGTTATGGTTTTCTTCTGCCAGCCGATCAAATCATCCCAACTGCAGAAGAGACCTGGCTGGGTCTGAAGTCTATTATGGAACATGTGAGAGACCATCCATATTAGAAGAAGGGGGGGACCCAAAAATCTTAGTCCTTTGATATGTTAGAGAAAATGGTATTAAACCCTTTGTACATGCAAACTACTGCATCTGTACATAAAGATCTCTAGTTGCACATCATTTTGTCCTGACTTTGGCATTTGTACCTATAAACTTTCTTACATAGTGACACAAATTTTAGGACTAGGCCATCAGTGGATGTCACATACCTTCATTTCAGCAAAGCTTTTGACACCGTCTCCTACAACATTCTCACTAGTAAGCTAAGGAAATACAGTCTATGTGAAAGGACTAAGGTAGATACATAAGTGGTTGGTTATGTTCAACAAGTAGTCATCAGTGGCTCAAAGTCCATTTGCAATGAGGTAGTGAGTGGGATTACCCGAGGTGTGCCCTGCGTATTGTTTAATATCTTTATTAATTATAGTATGATGGGCCTCTGTGTGTGCTTACCAAATTTCCAGATGGTACCAAGTTGTGTGGAATTGTAGACACTCTGGAGAGTGGGATAGGAATCAGAATAACTTACATGAACTATTTTGAAATTATTCAAATGAAATTCAGTAAGGACATATGCAAAGTCCTGTATTTGGGATGGAAGTATCACATGCAGAAGTACAGACTGCAGATAGTCCAACTAGGCTGAAGTACTGCAGAAAGAGACTGGGGGTTACAGAGGATGAAAAGCGGAACAAGAGCCAACAGTATGCTTTTGCTGCAAAAAAGTCAATAGCGTAGTGGGCATCACTTGCAAATCAAGGGGCATCCAACATGGGTTCATCAGTGGCAGGTCCTGTCAGACCAACCTGGTGGCCTTTTA
>NW_017728931.1:142476141-142517604 GCF_001723895.1 Crocodylus porosus | reverse complement strand
GTGACAGATTATATCCTGTCTTCTCCTGCGTATTTGAGCCCAAGCCCCCTGGCAGCTCGCACTGCATCTTTCTGCCAAGGCTTCTCTGTAGCTTGAAAGGGAGCACAGCAGGCCTATACCAAATTTACCAGTTGAAGGTGGGCTCTGAGCTACCCATGATTCAGTGAGGATGCAAAGACAGCATAGAGAGCTAGCCTCACATTGCCACAGTCCTCCAGTGCCTTCCCACAATTCGTGGATACTTCATTTTACACTCTGAGTGTGTCTCAGGTCCATAGGTTCAGTAATAATTTGGATAAGACTCATGAACCTCTGAAAGAATTTTAAAAGCCATGTATGGTCTGAAAGCAAATGGAAAATTTATCCACTATAGGTGCATATACACGTGCACTTTAATGTGCAGTAGCCTAGTCTACTACGCTTTAAAATAGCACATAAAAAAAATGCTAATACACTAATGCACAGTAGAATAGCTACTGCGCATTTAGCATCACCTAAAAAGCATGCACTTGTCCTACTTTGCATGAGCGCAGCCTAACGTCCATTTATTTATTACCTCATACTGGCGGTACTAAATTTAATGTGCATTAGGAAAAGCGCATTAATGCACATGTAGACACGCCCATAGTTTGAGTTTTGCCTTGAGTCTATGGATAAAACTCAGGGCACAAGAAGTGGATGTACCTTTAGGCTAGAGGTGGGGGTTGACCCAGGCCCACATACCAGCCATGCCTAGAGTCTGGAGGCTTTTAAAGCTGGAGTTGGCCCTTTAGAAAGAGAAACTGGAATCCAAAATGGGGGTTGGCTCTTTCTTCTGATCAAACCTGAACTAAAGACCTGCAGATCCCACAGCACTGGTCACAGTCCATGCTTCTCTCCAAGGACTCAGTCACCATCCATCAGTAAATAACTCCCTTCATCCTCAGACCCTTGTCAAACCATATGGAGGGGTAACGTGCCCTGATACTGTATGTGATGGTGCAGCTGAAGTGCCTTGAACCTCTCTCCCTAATCTGTGCTGGCGGTTGTGCTCAGGAATTTCTAACCCTGCTGGGGGTGGTTGTCTTGCTTTTCCCTTCCTCAGCTGGATTTCTGGGTAAGCCCGTTACACCCGGAAAGACCTGTGGATGTACGAGTCCCTTTTACCAGCCTCCAAGCCGTCAAAGTCTTCTTGGAACAAAACAACATCCCGTATTTCATCCTGATAAAGGACCTACAGGTCAGTGCCAGAGCTGCAGAGATGGTCTCCGGAGTGAGGTAGATCATGGTATCACAGAGACCGATGACATTTCTTGTGGACCTTTGGGGTATTTATTTCATTGCCGGACTCTCAGTTACACCTGGGCAGTGGCAGCGGGCTGGAGGATGCATTCATGGTGTGTCTTCTCACATGTTGCTGCTACAGAGAAGGGGTGTGCAAGTGTGTAAGTGTATGGGTCAGAATCTGACCCATAGCTTTGAGGTCCAGATAGTGAATCAAAAAGCAGATTGCATAGCAAGTTAGTCTTCTCAAGAGCCAAATTCAGCAAAGCCTAACTAAAGTTTTGCCAGCAAAATGAAAAGCTAATGCCACCGAGTCTCTGCTCACAGGAACAGCTGATCAGACTTTGAGAGCAAAGACTTCTTGGAAAAGAACCAAGCAAGGATCTGGACCAATAATATTAATTAATACTAAAAGCTCAGCCATTTATGTGGGGCAATAATGAATGCAAGTTTGTAGATTCATAGAAAACAGGGCTGGAAGGGACCTCAGAAGATCACTTCTAAGCCAAGCCGCTGCACAAGGCAGGATCCAGTGTGTAGACTGTAGTTGCTGACCCCTGGTCTAACCTGTCCTTCAAAAATGTCAGGAACAACCCTTACACATGGGTCCCAGGCACAATGCCCCAAACCTCACAAACTCTCTTAACCTTGCCCCAGGTAAAAGCAGGAGGCTGAGGGCTCTGTCAACGTCCTCCCCCTGCAAGAACAGGAAGAAGTTTGTTGAAACATGCTTAAGAGATCCAAGAAAGACCGTGCCCCCCACTATAGAGGAAGGCAACAACACCCACAGTCCGTGCTGATCTAACCATGGGGTCAAATTCCTTCCTGATCCCAAATATGAAGGACATGTTCCCTTTTGTCCTTGTATGGCTGGTCCTTCCTAACTGATGTCCCTCCCATTGTCCCTTCCAGCGGCTGGTAGACGATGAGAAGGCCCAGATGGTTCATCAACGTTCCCGAGCCCTTTCCGTGGAGACTTTTAACTACGCCACTTACCACACCCTGAACGAGGTAACAGCCAGCCACGCTCCCCCACAGACATACAACACAGGAAGGATGTCTTGGTAGGATGAGTTGAGCTAATGAAATTAGACTTCACCATGGAGTTAGTCAACAGGCCCTCTGTGCTCAGGACCTCCAGCCACATCCCAGCTATGGGGTAAATACTTCACTTTATAGGAAAGATGTCCCTTGGAATGGCTCTCTGCTCCATGGCAATATTGGGACACTTTGAGTAGAGACCTCAAGTTTTAACAGGGGATTCAATCTATCCTCTGGGTCCTTACCCATAAGTCATGGCAAATTTTATGCCAGCGATTCTCAACCGCAGTGCTGTGGCACCATGGGGTGCCTTGAGATCCTTTTAAGGGTATTGTGGGGTGCCACACTACATTAGCACTTTTAAGTGCAAACTTGACTCGCAAGATTAACCCAGAGATTTCAAATAGGAAGCCAGAGCGTTAAAAACATTTTGACCAGCTGTGGTCTTTCTGAGTTCTCTGCAACAGAATTGCTCTGTTGTTTTTCTACAGTAAAAAATGGCATGAAAATGAAGATCTGGCACTTTCTAAGGAGTGTCTTGAGTCTACCGAGGGGTGCCTTGAGTCTAAAAAGGTTGAGAACCACTGATCTCTACAGAAGAAATATCTCTTGGGCTCATTGCATGTTTTGGAGGTTACAGGGATCGGTTATAGCACAGCAGCTGAGCTACAGAGAAAAATGGGCCAAGGTTTCCATTCAAGGCTCCATCATGTAATTTGGTTGTAAAGGACCCCTCAGAGGCACGGCACATGGCTTGTAGCTGAAGTGCAGGAACAGGAAGGAAAGGAACAGATATTCCCTCCACAGCTCCCCAGCCAAGTAGCACATCAGGGATCAGAGGGCACCGGGTTGGAAGGGGTGAGCTTGCCTGCTAAGTAATAAGCCTGGAGGTTACCTGAAGAAGAGGCTGCTCAGGAACGTCATAGGTTTGTCCCAGCCTGCTCCCACTCTGTGCATTAGCCCTAATCTCGCCGTTCTCTTTATGCACCAGATCTATGACTTCATGGACTTGCTGGTAGCTGAGAGGCCAAACCTGGTCAGCAAAATAGAGATTGGTTACTCAACGGAGGGCCTCCCACTCAATGTCTTGAAGGTAAAGCCACAAGAGATGCACTTGGGGATGGATTTGGATCTCACCAATTTGCACCAGGAAGCTCCATTACCCTCCATAGAGTAATTCCTGGCCAACGCTCAGGTGCAAGGCAGTCGAGTGAGAGCTCACAGGGTCAATGTGCATGTCTCCATCTTCAGCATAATCTTGCTGACACCTTGGGCATGAAGAGAAGGCAGCATGGGTGGATCTAGGATTTTGACAAGGGGGGTGGAGATGGCATGGGGAGCCATCACACAACACATTTTTATCAGTTTACAGAGAAACTAGAATATTTGCTTATATGCTAGGGGCCTGGGGCAGTATTATTTAGTTTAAGATTGGGGCAAAACCAAATATAATTTTATTGGAATGTGCATCCATTTGCTATATTATATATTATGCATAAAAAACCCCCCAACTAGACAAGAAATAATCAAAAGATGCTGTTTCATTAGTCCTGCACCCATTAGAATTAAATGGACATCTCTTTTTCAGATTCATAAAACAAAATCTGGCTTTCTGGAGCATCTTGTCAGTGCAACCAATGCTTCACTAACAGTTATTTCCACACCTGAGTTCATGTTTCTAGCTAGAGTTAAAAACTGTTTGCAGGGCTGTGAAGTAGAAGTTACATTACCAGGTGCAGCTAACGGATAGCAAACTTGCAGAAGAAAGGCTAGCTTGATTAGTAGAAAATCAAGACCATTAAAAAGGAGAGGGGGCTGTTCACACTCATGGACTGAAAAGTTGAGAAGGAATCAGGTAGATTATCAAGAGCCGTGAAGTCAAGTGACTCTGGCACTGCTGCCTGGATAGATATGTTGCTATCAATGCCAGGCAGCTGGTTTTTAACTTTGATGAACCAGGAAGCAAAAGGGGGAGCAGGAGGTGTGTGGGGGGGGACACAATGCAGCTGGAAGGCAGACTCCTTCATAAAGGTGTTGAGAGCACAGCACTGATCTTTGATAACCACTGGAATGGGCTGGTTAACAGGTAACATCTGCCTCCCACATGCCGCTGCAAAACACATTTACCCCTCTTGGTTTCTGCCTCTTCCCAGCTGTTCTTTACCACCAAATATTGCAATTATTCTCAGTGCCCTCTGTCAAGTTGTGGGGGACAGAGTTTACTTCATGATGGACCCATCGACTGTCCTGCATGGGAATGAGTCCATACCCAGGTAGAAGAGCTGTGTTGTTCACCAGCAAGCTGGTGAGAAAGTGACGCTTTCCTTTGAAAAAATGTAGACCGAAGGAAACATTTTCTTTTGAATATTTATAGTTTTTGTTAAAGCAAAAATATCTGGAAAAAACAAGTTTGTTTTGGAAAATTTCCTTCTGGTTGACAAAACCTTATACTGTTGTTGAAAAAGGCCGTTTCAGCACCAGTTTTCCCATCACCGGTATGACTTGGTCATTCCAGCCGACTCAGTGCTAAGCCGATGTCTCAGCCAGATGCTAGAGGGCAGAGGGCTGCTGGAAAGGCCATGTTTTGGAGAAAAAAAACTAAGGAGAAAAAAGCTAAAGTCCAGATGAGAGCTGGTGAAATTTTCCAGGCAAAAAAAAAATTTCCAGGCAAAAATGATGTAAAATTCAGATTGGAGTCACCCAAAGCATGACACTAATTCACATCCATGTTGGCAAACTGTTCTGTTAAAAATGTTAGGAAAAAATTCTGAATGTGTCCAAATTTTATTTTAACTTGTTAAAAACCAAAAATACTGCAGCATTTGCTGCAAAATAGCATTGCATTTTGAAAGGCACTTCTATTTTATTACAATTTTTTTAAAAGTGAAACACAGAAGAAAGGAATCAAAACTTGTGGGAGAGGTGATATCTTTTATTAGGCCAACTAGATTTTTTCATTAAAGAAAGTTTTTTGCAAAAATCTAGTTGGTCTAATAAAAGATATCACCTCGACCATGAGTTGCGATTGCTTTTGCCTCCAGACCAATACAGGTACAACCTGGATACCAAAACTAAAAGAAAACATTTTATTTCAGTTTAGAGCAAACACTTCATCTGAGTCAAAACAAGGTTATTTCTTGCTTGCTTGATTTTCCAATTTTCCAACATTTCTTTTAAAGAATTTCTTTTTGGCTTGCCTCAAAATAAACATTTCCCCTGATTTTTGTGGTGCAACCAGCAAACTGGGACACTTGGCATTTGCCCAGCTCTATTCCTGACTACCTGCGATCATGAAAGAGCACACAGGATACTTTTGCAAAAGTAGGCTTGTCAACTCTGATACAGAAGCCAAAACCTAACTAGGGTTCATTCAAATCCCACCCCCCCCATTCATTTCCATCAATGCCTACAATCCAGTAGTGTTGTTATATTCCAATCAAGAGGCAGTTGGTTTTCAGCGGTGAGCGAAGAGCTAAGCAATGTATCTGTAAAGCACCATAAGGTTTAGTCATTATGGTTGATGGGGCCTATATAAGGGAAAATTGATCTTCTGTATTTTCTCAGATGCAACATGCTACTGAATATAATGCGCAGCTTGTTTTTGAAAGGCGGAATAAAGGGGGAAAAAAGATTTTTCAGAGGTAGGGCTGGAGTAGGGACAGAGCCTAATCTTCAGATCACTCATGTTTCTTGACACCCTAGCTGTTGCTGAAGACTGGTCTCCACGGGTGGATGTATGATTTTGAAAAGAAGTAAAGAGTCTCCAAGGCTGTGAAATAGAAGGAGATAAACCAGGAGCTGCTAGCAGACAGCAAAATGGCCCTAAGCTAGGTTAGCTTGATTAGTGGAATATCAAAACCATTAAAAAAGGAAAGCTGATCATTAATGCCTCTGGAGTGAAAAGCAATAAGCCATTAAGTCAACTGACGCCCTCAGGTGCTTGAATAGCAATGCAACAGCTGCTGTACTGCGAAGCAGAAATCAAAGGAAGAAACTTCTATTCTGGGCAGAAAATTAACTTCCCTGCTTGATATGCACATCCTAATTTGGGCTGATTTTGGAGGGGAAAGATGCATGTTATGTGTGAAAAATACAGCACATGAAGTAAGTTCCTTGACATAGTGGCATTTAAAAAAAAGGGGGGAGGGGAAGGGACCTCTCTGAGGTATGGAAACGGCTGGGGTTGTCTAGGCACTGCAACAAGAGAGCCCAGGAGCATTCAACTCTGGGCCAGGAAATGACAGAGGAGCAGAAACTAACTCCTGTGCATTTGTCCTTTTCCACGTAGTTCAGCACAGGGGGACCCAACCGCCCAGCGATTTGGATCGACACCGGCATCCACTCTCGGGAATGGGTCACTCAGGCCACTGGAGTCTGGTTTGCAAAGAAGGTACCATCCCTGCATCCCTAGAAATGAAGAAAGAGGGTCCTGCTTGCAAGGTTGGGATGCCTTTGGCTTGGTGGGGAGTAACACACTCACCCAGTTAAGGGCTGGTGAGGTCAACTGCGTAAGATTTGGCCCTGAAAAAGGGAGGAATGGAGGGCTGGCATAAGGGGCTACCATAAGCACCCTGCTCTAATGAAACAGCCATGACAAACTTCATGGCTTCAAGGGTGGCAGTCATCAAGGGATAGTGGGCCTCAGCTACTATAAAAGACATAATCAGTGGAATGAGGCCGAGTTACTCCAGCCGAGGCTTGGCTCCGCATGTGCAGCGAGGCACAGCGCTCGCATCATTAGTGCACTTATGCCTAAGGGCGTCTTGGCCTTGTTCAGATCATCAGTGATTATGGCAAAGATGAATCTCTGACCGCCATTCTGGATAAAATGGACATCTTCCTGGAAATCATCACCAACCCTGATGGCTTCGTCTTCACCCACACCAAGGTATTCCCCCCCTCACCCCTCCCTTTCCCCACCAGGCTTTGCTGGGTATTATGATAATGTCAAGATCTCTAATTTTGGACTTTGGGGAAGCAAATTCATGGGTGGGAAGTGGATGTGGAGAAGGAAGAGGGTTTCCTGCAACTCTCTGAGTGCTCTCAAGGGCCGTTTATCGATATCACATTATTCTAGGTCTAATCCGGACTACTGCTGTTACTATGTATATGTGGACATTTACTGCTCGAATTAAAATTGGCTCCAGTCTGAATGAACTAGTCCTCACTGAATGAGGATTAAAGTTAGCGCAGATAAGGGCAGTCCAAATTAGGCCATTTAAACTGTATTAATTAACATGTATATATGGTGTTGCTTTGGGAAAAACAGTCCTTAGGAACTCAGATAAGCATTGCAAATATCAGTCCCTGCAAGGGAAATTCAGTTGGGTTTTTGCAACACAACAGAGCCTGTCAGGCACAAAGTAACACCCTTACAAAGTCAAAAGTGCCAACAACACCTCACCATTATAGGTCCAATGGCCCCCATTATGGCTTCTGGAACAGCACTTTAGATAACAGTCAGTAGGTTTACAACAAGGTAGTAGTGCTTAAGCAGGGTTATTACCACCTCCTAATTACACATAAGCTCACACACCGAAGATGCATATTGAGTCTGTTAAGGGGCTAGCAAATGTATTGACTACCTACAGCCAGCATCCCCTGTTGTGATGGTCAATGATAGTCTATTAGCCCTTCATTTGAATGGAAATTTGATTGGAATAGCGTGATGCGAATCAGTTAACACGGTCTAGAAAACAGTAAGCATGTCTACAAATGGTCAAGGCTCCTGATCCTCCACCACCTTATTCCTACGGAAGAGGGGGCACTTTATGTGGTTGGCCATGATCACAGCGGGGGGGAGGCAGCATTGTTTCATAGTTTCATAGTTTCTAGGGTCGGAAGGGACCTGAGCAGATCATCAAGTCCGACCCCCTGCCATGGCAGGAAAGAGTACTGGGGCCAAACGACCCCAGTAAGGTGTACATCTAGGTGTACATCCATCTCATTTTACAGTATTGTTCAAAAATCGCTCACTGCCAAAAATATAACTCATAAGCTGCTATCCTGTCACACTGGCATTACTATTATAAAAAAAATCTTTTATACAGTTCTCCGCCTGTTATTCTCATAGTCTTTGGTAACATATTTTAGTGTAATTCCTAAAAAGATGCACATAACATTTCGGCTGCATCATACTGCAAGCTTTACTTACTGGCCAAACAACATTGGCTTATGTGTTAATGCACACGTGTTGTTTTGCAGAGATAGCTTGATTTATATAAAAACACTAAAAAACATAGGCTTTATTCAGACAAAATTTCCATTTACTTAAGGGTGAATTTTGCCTGCGTGAGGTCTACAGCAACTGGACAAAGAACTTCAGTCTCAGTTTGATGACTAGTAAGACCTTTAGCATCTTCATCAAACTAAAATTTCAGCTGTTAACTAACAAAAAAGTCAAAAATCGTTGCAGAATTTATATACGGAGAGCAGATGTATACATGAAATCTAGCAGAAGCTTGTGAGCTCGTCTTATTCTTGACATGGAAGGACTTGCTGCATGGCAGCAAAATAGATGTAATGGGAACTAGCTGGGTCAGGAAATCGATCTGTAATTGCTATGAGCTTGTGAACTGGGCTAACATGGCAAATGCACCTGAAAGCGGTTAAGGTCTTGACATACCCTGGTTGTGCGCATCTTGTTTTCCTCATTGGCTCTATTTGATATCGGGAGTATGGACATTTGGAAATGCCAACTAAGATCAGGGTCCCAGGGGCCTGGGTGCTATTTGGACACAGAGAGGCAGCATATAGCTTAAAGAGTTTGCAGAAAGACAAGACAGGCAACACACGGATGGTTGCGGGCAGCGGGGAAATGGAGGGGAAGCAACTCACCCAGCTTTTCACAGCTGGTCAGCGGCAGAGCCGGAAACAGCTCACATCTCTTGCGTTCGGGTCCATTGTTTTATCCTCGACACTGCTCTTCACTCTCAGCTTTATAATGGCGGAGCTCCATTGCTTGCTCCTGCATAAATAAGAGCAGAACGAGGCCCCTCTATGTCTAGACAACAGGCTTTGAACCTTTCTGCCCTACCAGTACCGCACAATCAACTAGCCCTGGAAGGAGCTGTTAGCCATGGGGGAAAGTAGCACAAAAGACTGGTAGAGGTGAGGACTGGGGTGGCCCATGGACAAAGGACTCCACTAAGACCATTTTATGCTTCCAGAACCGCATGTGGCGGAAGACCCGGTCCATCAATGCTGGATCTTCCTGCAGAGGTGTGGACCCCAACAGGAACTGGGACGCAGGATTTGGAGGTAAGATTTGCCTCCTCAAGGGAATTCAAGTGGATGCTCCTGGGATGAAGTGTCAAGCCAAGGGTTTAACCACATTTGGCTTTATCTTGAAGTCTCAGGGGCTAGGAGTGCAATTGAGGCAGTGCTTTTTGGCCCTTGGAAATAAAGGAGCTTCTTGTTTTGCTTTGGAGTCAGCTCTTCCCATCTCCGGCCAGCAATGAGGGATCTGCTCTCCTTATCCACTCTGGGCTATGGCAGATTGTGCCTCTGAGGAAGCTCCTGGGTAAAGAGCAAATAGGGAAGTGGGGGATGCTTAGGGCATGGCCAGGGTATTATTATCCCCATGCAAAAAGGCCTAGAAAACATTAGTGGGACCTAAACCATGTCCAATCTCTGGTATACCCAACTAGCCTCACGGGAGGGATGGGACACATGAACTACCGAGTGAAAGGACAGTTTTGGAGCAGTTTGATAAAAGAGGAGGAAAAAGAAAAATCAGTCTTGGATAAAATCTGAGAAGAATGGGGCCCAGTAGTATTTCCAAAGCCCCTGTCATGGTTGCTAGATATAACATGCTGCTTCAGGGCAACAACGATGGGCGACAGTGCAGCCCAGGCCCGTGGCTAGATCCAGCAGGCCTACGGGCTTAAGACCTGCCTAAATCCCAGAGATATTGAGAGCCAACAGTGCTCCAAGTACATGGATGGCTTCCTCTTCTGGGCGTCCGTGTGTCTGACCCCAGTGGGTGCAAAGAAGTGGTGTCCAGTCAACCCAGTCGGTAGACTAGTGATTCTCGAGCAGTGTACTGTGGCACCCTGGGGTGCCTGGAGATGTGCTGTGGAAGGGGGAGACGGATGGGATGAGACACATTGTGAGCACTGCTAGGCGTGCAAACACAATTCACAAGATCAACACAGAGATTGCAAATAGGAATCCACAGTGTTCAAAATACTGGGCTGATGGGGTCTTTTTTTTGCAACAGAAAAATTGCCCTACTCTTTTTCCATAGCCAAAAATGCAAATGAAAATGGAGAGCTGGCAAACTCCAAGGGGTGCCTCGAGTCTAACGAGATCGAGAACCGCGGCTGCGGACAGCGAGCTGCAGGGCCTGCCTTTAGCCAGTAGCTTTCCCGCACGAGCAGCAGGTGCACTGGGTGTGCTGCGTACCACATCCCTCGCTGCCCCAGGCAAGCTCTCCGGGCCTGGACAGCTGTTTCTCTCTCGGCTTCTGGGCACAATCGTTTTAAGCCCTTCTTTGTTGCATGACCTTGTGGCTATATCATGGGTAGGGAAGTGCAGCCAGACCGAGTCCTGGAAGAAAGGACATTGATTTTTAAGTTTCATTTAAACAGGACTGCGTCTCTGCGTTCATGGAAGAGGGCGTAGAGACACCTTCTTCCAGTGGCTGGTCCAATACAGCATTGCTTTCTCCCCAGAGTTAGCAGTAACCCCTTTTTAGTGTCCTCTCAGCACTTCTCACTCAGACAGGGGTCCTTGCACCATAGAAGCCACTCACAGGAGCAGTCTGTGAATAAATATATCCCTTTACACCCTGCATAGCAGCTTACAAATTGCCTTCTAGCATCGGCCCTCTGTTGAGTCTAGGCAAAGTCCCAAGGGACATAAAGGGGCTGGATTGGCAGACCCAGACAGTGACCCCCCTCCACACCTCTCAGAGCAGAGATGGGCAGGTGATCAGGTCCATTTCTGTCACTACAATTTCCTGCAGAAACTCTCTCAGTGGGAGAAGAGAGTTCAGACGCCACAACCCACTCGATCCTGAGCCCTTCTGTTTTGCCAGTGAGGGAGGCCTGTTCCCAAGTTACGGGAACAGCTAGGAGAAGGCCCCGTATTCATTTCCCATACCAAGCAGTAGGTAGATGGGAAGAGAGCTGGTTTCAAGTAGTTCAGTCCTAGAGATGGAAAACTCTCCACTGCTGCTAAACCTTTGAGCCACCCAGTCATGCTCTCTTGGAAGAATAAAGTCATCATGCTCACGCTGCGTGCTTTTGAAGCAAAAATATTATTTCCTCCTCTGCAGGGGCTGGATCCAGTAAGAACCCCTGCTCCGAGACTTACCATGGCCCCCACGCCAACTCAGAGCCTGAGGTGAAAGCCATTGTGGACTTTGTGAAGCAGCATGGAAACATCAAAGCCTTCATCTCCATCCACAGCTACTCTCAGCTCCTCTTGTATCCTTATGGCTACACCAAAACCCCAGTCCCTGACCAAAAGGAATTGGTAAGACAGATGACCCACTTTGGAGACTCTTAAACATGGGGTTTTGTGTTTCTAAGGGGGACCCTAACGGTGTTTAGTTTCCTGGGGTCACTCACTAACAAGACTGATCCTAAACCCCTTTACCTCGTATATATTTTTCTCCTTCTCTAGACCCACATTCCCTTTTCCGTTTATATACACACAGCCAGCTACATGGGGGTTAAAGACTGCTTTGCCCTCACTCATCAGGTACCACTGCACCTGATTTTGGAGTGGCTCTGGGAATATAATGAACTAGTCACAAAAATCTAGGGCAGCTGGTTGAAGACACAAATGACCCAGCCAGAGCAGGGAGGGGAAAGGCTCAACTAACAAAGGACTGCACTGAAGGAAGAGACAAGGAAACAGGGGGTCAGCACCACATCCCATTTGCAGAATACAGCTTTAGCATCCTGGCATTTCGTGTCATCAGTGTCATCTTCCAATGGCTCAATCGCAGAAAGGATAATAGCCTTACTACTGTTGCAGCAAACAGATATCCTCCTTTATTTCAACTAATAGATCCAATTATAGTCTTGGAGTCGCGGTTTTGGTTTCCACCAAGCCTCTCTCAGACCTGTCTGTTGGAGTCTGCCCATGCATCTATTATAGCTCTCTCTACCTTGAAAGGTAGAAGAGAAGTTTCGGTGCTCAGTATGGATCAGAAAAGACTGAACCCTAGTTACTCTGCCTCAGTTTCTGCTGTCTTTCCATAGCCTTTTCTTTGAAATCAAATTCCTCTATTACATTTCTTACGATGGGGGAAATAAAAAGAATGGCATAGGCAAGAGGCTTTTAAAACTTGTGCATATGCATCAGATAGGCGGTAGGTGACAATGGGTGTTCAGTACAGTGCAACTGCTGGACAGTCAATCAACAGGGAACAATAATATGTCTTCTGGGCTGAGCAAAAAGAGCTGTGCTCCAGGCACCAGGACTGAAGGGCAGTGTAGGCAAAGCCCTATGGGATAGTGAAGCATCTATAAGAGCCAGGTTGCAGGACAAAGGAAAGCTAGGGAGGTCTCCAGTTCTGCTGCAGGAAAGGTCTTGAGATGGGGAGCAGAGCATGGGAAGGGAAGGTCCATAAAGCTGTAGGGAAGGAGTCCTGCAGGGCAGGCCCAGCTGTCATATATCTTCACAGCCCTTTGAGCCTTCAGCCTTTGTCTCTCTCCCACCTCACCCAAGCAAAAGTTGAGAAGCTGTAAGAACCTCTTCCCCAGCCTTGGGCTCCTGCTCCAGTCCACATCCTCTCCATACATTAGCTTCACCAAGCTCATTCTCCTCCCCTTTCTCTTTCCTTCCAGGACAGCATTGCCAAAGCTGCAGTCACCGCCCTGTCTTCCCTGTATGGGACCAGCTACAGATACGGCAGCATCATCACCACCATCTGTAAGTTACTGGGGACAATGAAGGTCCCTCCAGCCATTACTGGGGAGAGCATAACCACTCTGGAGTGAATTACAGTTGGCACACAAGTCTGTAGGCCAAAGATGCCAGTGCTCCTGGGGCGGGGATAGCAATCTCGCAAGACGTTTATAAAGTGCAGGGACATCCCATCAAATAACTGACCATGGCTTTGGAACAACTATGAATTTTGCCTATAATGAATCAATCCTGACCACCAAGCTGAACCTCCTTTTTGCTACTGGAGAGTACCATATTTTCTTGCATATAACATCCTGTAACATAGTATGCAGCTTGTTTTAAAAAAGCAGAAGGAAGTAGGGGGGAGAAAAAAACCCAAACATTTTCCCAGAGTTTTGGCTGTCCAGAGCAGGGACAGAGCCTAAACTTCAAATCACTGACCCTCCCTTTCCTGCCTAACTAAAGCCGAAACCCGCACACAAAGGCCGGCCTCCATGGGTGGATCTAGGATTTTGAAGAGAGCTAGAGAAAGAGCTTCCAGGGTTGCAAAACAGGAGGAAAGAGAGAGAAAGAGAGACCAGGAGCAGTTAGCAAACAGCAAAGTTGTCCTAAGAAAGGTTAACTTGATTAGTAGAACATCAAGACAATTAAAAAGGAGAGCAGCTTCTACATTTAATAGCTATACCCCAATACTGGGAGGCTGATTTTGTGGGAAAAGGGTGCATGTGTATGTGAGGAAACACAGTGCTTGGGTTGTAGTCAGCACTGAATGCTAACACACTGCAAGTATGTTCAAGGATAATCATTCAGTCACCATAATTTGGCTCAGGAAAAAGCACAGCAAGCACAGACAGCACCTGGCCTTCCACTGAGGGCACAAGCTGCGGTTGCAAAATAAGGCAACCCAGCCTTCATCATCTATTTAGCCAATGGTGCTGCCAGTGTGAGATCCACTCTCTCTCTCAGACACTGCAGCAAGCATTCTTATAACATGTTATGACCACAAAAGAAATTTTCAAGGCAAGAGAGGTTACTTTGGTCATCTGCTCTGGCCTCCTGTGTAAAAGCAGCCGAGGCATTTCACACAGTGACTCTTGCATTAAAAGTCATCACTGATTTCACAGATTTCATAGATATTAGGGCTGGAAGGGACCTCGGAAGATCATTGAGTCCATGATGATTATGACAGAACCTACCCTTTAGAAGGGCACGTCCACTGTCTCCAGTATTTTAATCATTATATTTAATCCACCTATTAAATTTGAGGCCTGATTTCTCCATTCCTCTGCACTCGAGAGAGGGTTTGCTGGAGATAGCTACCTGCTTTGCAAGTGAGAAAGGTAGAATCCAACTTCCAGCCCTACTTTCCTATGCTCCTATGAGCTTCCTCTGGAAAAGTGGCATAGTTCCTTAAAATTGATGTGATATATTTTATTAGACCAACTGAGCAGTTGTAAAAAAGTTCTTAGCAAGCTTTTGGGTGCAGTCAACCTTCATCACTTTGCCTTTCCATGTCCTTAGACCAACATGGGTACAACCAAAAACCTAGCATAGTTCATTAAAGTTACCTGAGGCAAACATCCTAATGTTTTCAGGAGTTTGCATTTTGGGTATTTGGGTCATCAGCCAAGTTTGAATTTGTGCTCCAAAGTTTGCTCATTGGATGTGGTGTCAATGGGGAGACCCTTTGTCTAGTTTTATTCATTTGCTGTAAGACAAAGCGTCTCTTAGCAAGGATATTGTTGCATGTGATTTTGCTCAGAACTGGCCCTTTTGCTCTGCACTTCAGGTAAGTACCAGTAAACAGGATCTATTCAGGATGAGTAGTCACTTGCTTCTGTTTGGATGGTGTTTCCTGAATTTAGATCAAGCCAGTGGTGGAACCATTGACTGGACTTACAACCAGGGCATTAAGTACTCCTTCACATTTGAGCTGCGGGACACTGGCCGCTATGGGTTCATGCTCCCCGCCAACCAGATCATCCCCACCGCTCAGGAGACATGGAAGGCACTGATGGTCATCATGGAGCATGCGCGGGACCATCCTTATTAGAACGAAACAGACTCAGAACTTGCTGACTTCTCTGGAAACACCTGGCTAGAGAAAAATGCAATAAATATATACAACTGAAGGAAGAAGAGTATGGTCTCTCACCACCCCTTCCCCAATACTAAGATTGCTAACTTTACGAGGTTCTGCCTCTCAGTCACTCCCTACACATTACCCTCTAAACTAGGGTTGGCCAAACAGCAGCACAAGTTCCACAGGCAGCCTCTGGTGGGTGGCACACAACAGATCAGGGGAGGGAGAGGCAGCACAGCTACAGATAGATCAGGAAGCAAAAAGCAGAGCAGGAGATTGGGCAGAAGAAAGGGACCAGAGCAGCACCCAGGGAGGTGTAGGATTCATGTGGCATGCCTGTCAAAAAGGTTATCCCCTAATCCACCAACTTTCAAGGCAGAGGGTCATTACTTGTAGCAGTCATCAGTGCAAATACAGATCATTATAGCGAGTTGCATCCATTGTGGTTTTAACCATGCACAAAGATGGCAGGTTATTGAAAGAAAGCAGGTCTCACTTTCGGCTCTTAAGAATTGCCAATGCAAGATCTATTTCCATCTGTTGTGTGAGGTTTTCATGGCACGGCCATGCTATCTTCTTCCCCCATCCTTCCCACTTACCTTTGAAACAAGTCTACCCTCTGTTTTACCTGTTGGGCCAAACTCCTTGAAGAAGAGATCGGTGTCTTAAGTAGCATTGTTGTACTGCAATAGGGCTGTCAGAGTCCACCAAGGCTGTGAAGGGAAGAGGAAGAATTCTGCTCATGGCTAGGCCATTTCTGCCTTTTTACTTGAGATATGACATTAGTGTCATAGTTTCATAGTGCTTAGGGTCAGAAGGAACCTAAACAGATCATCAGGTCCGATCCCCTGCCCTGGGCAGGAACGGGTGCCACGGTCATAACACCCCAGCCAAATATCTGTCCAGCCTCCTCTTGAAGACCCTCAAGGTAGGGGAGAGCACCACCGCCCATTCCAGAGCCTGGCAGCCCCAAATATAAAGCAATGTCTCCTGATGTCCAGCCTGAACCTTCTTTCTAATGATTTGTGGCCATTATTCCTAGTAATCCCAGGTGGTGCCTGGGAGAACAGAGCCTCCACCAATTCCCGCTGGTCCCCCCGGTGAGTTTGTAAACAGCCACCAGACCCCCCTCAGCCTTCTCTGGTGGAGCCTGAATAGGTTCAGGCTCTTTAGCCTCTCCCCACTGCCCCCTGACCATGCGAATGGCCTCCTCTGGACCCTCATGTTCATCCTGGAGTCAGCAGTGACTCCAAGATCCCTTTCTGCCACTGTGTCGTTGAGAAGGGTGTTCCCCAGCCTATAGGTGTGTTGCTGGTTCCTTCTCCCCAGATGCAGCACCTTGCACTTGTTTGCATTGAACTCTGTCCTATTCTCACCCACCCACCTCTGCCACCTGTCTAGATCTAGCTGGATTCTGTCCCTCCCCTCCAGCCCACACAACTTGGTGTCATCAGCAAATTTGGACAGCGTGCCTTCCACACACACATCCAGATCGCTGATAAAGATGTTGAACATTGTAGTGCGGGCCCTAGCACTGAGCCCTGGGGGACCCCACTGCCCGCATCCCTCCAGGTCAAAAATGACCCGTCCACCACCGCTCTCTGGGTGCACCCATTGAGCCAGTTTGACACCCATTAGGACTCTTTGGAGGTACTAACAAGGAGCTAGATGACAACTATTTCTGGGCCTGTCGTTTGTCTGGTATGAGCTTCATCATACCAAACAGATACTTTTTTATAATCTAGTTATAAAAGTGACTTCATGGACAGCTGCAAACAGCTATTTGATGACAATATAAATCATCATCTCTGTCAAATCTCGGGAAAAGTCACCTCTGTATAAATGTAATGGCACTTGAAGCATTCTAAGATGAACACTCAGACTAGATTCATAGATTCATAGTTGGTCGGGTCAGAAAGGACCTGAGCAGATCATCAAGTCCAACCCCCTGCCCTGGGCAGGAGAGAATACTGGGCTCATACGACCCTGGCTAGGTAGTTCTCTAGCCTCCTCTTAAAGACCCCCAAGGTAGGAGCCAGCACCACTTCTCTTGGAAGTTGGTTCCAGATCCTAGCCGCCCTGACTGTGAAATAGTTCCTTCTAATGTCCAGCCTGAACCTACTCTCAAACAACTTATGGCCGTTATTCCTCGTTACTCCCGGTAGTGCTCGGGGGGAACAGCAATAACCCCTGCCAATTCCCTCAGCACCCCTGGGTGGAGAGCGTCTGGACCTGCTGATTTGAACACGTCCAGCCCCTCCAGAAGTTCCCTAACTCGGTTTGGGACCCGAGGCCTGGAGGAGTCTCTTCTGAGTCCGTCCTGAATCTTAGTGGGGGAGTCCTGGTCCCTGCACAAAAAAATGGAGGCAAAGAAATTGTTAAAAATGTCTGCCTTTTCCTCCAGTGCAAGCACCAGATTGCCTAGTGTATACTGCAGGGGCCCCACATTACCCTGTGCCTTTTTCATACTCCTTATGCATTTAAAAAAAGGACTTTTTGATGTCCTTGAGCCTTGATGCTAGCCCTAGTTCTGTATCTGCCTTAGCTTTCCTAACAGCCCCCCTACAGACCCGAGCGATGGAGGTGTACTTTTCTTTGGTGATAGCCAAAGATGGTAGAAACTGAGCCACTTGTCTATAACTGAGTTTTGAGTGGACTCAGCTGAGCTGTTGGTCCCACTCAAGACTAGATTCTGGTTTGTAAGAGAATAGAGAGCTGACTAGACCCTGGGTCAGGTCAAGGGAGATTGGCACTGGCCAAAGTCCTTATAGTCTTGTCTGATGGCCAGTAGGGTCACACACAGATAGGGTCAACCCTGTTCTTACTGGGCAAGCAAAATGTCGTAAATCAAAACACCAGTTGTCTCTCAGTAACAAAGAACTTGGCTGGACTGAATGGGCCACAGCAGATGAACTCCTCTCACCACTAAGGGGAGGCAGTGATAGCTTATACCAGTGATTCTCAACCTGGGTGCAGCAGCTCCCTGGGGTGCCTTGAGATCCTTTGAAGGGTGTTGCAGGATGCCACACAATGTTAGTGCTGATTCATAAGATAAACCCAGGGATAGGAATCCACAGCAAAGACGTTCTGACCTGTTGCGGTCTTCGAGCTCCTTGCAACAAAATTGCTCAAAAAGGACTGAAATCTAAGAGCTGGCATTTTCCATGAAGTGCATCAAGTCTAAAAAGGTTGAGAACCACTGGCTTATACATGCTGGGCAAAGATTTCACTGCCCTGCATATACTGAAACCCCCTTTTGTGGATAACGATTTATTTCCATTATTATCCTCTCCCAACCCTACTGTTGGTTCCCTTGTCACACAGAGGGTAGGGAGAAGGTCCGAGCCACAATCCATTTTGAAAACCCATTGCTACACGTAGTCCCAGAGTTTGCCCGTCATCCCTATAAACTTAAAGCAAAAAGATACTGATCCATGCTGCATCATTTGCCTTTTATTGAATTAAGCCATTTGAAAACCAGACTATACAGAAACTATACACTCCCTTCCCAACTATACACCCCAAACAAAAGATACCAGCCAAGTCATAAGACACAGTTAACCTAATGTGCATACAACAAGGGGAGGATAAAGTGGAACATTTTAGCTGTCTGTTTGCTACCTGGATTAAAAAGACCTTAAAACAATTCAGATTGGTGCCCTCCCTCCAATTAAAAAGAAAGGGGGGAAGGGCTTCTTGGTACCCCAGAAGATTTTGGACAGTAGATGGTAAGACATTCTTCATCCCCCAACTGCAAAGTTGACACATTTCATTTCCAATTTTAAACTGGCCGCATTTCACTTTTGCTTCCTGAATGTGCCTAATATTCCTGGATGCTTGCACTGTTTAAATACCTACTACACCATATAAAAGATGGATCAGTTAGAACTATGCTGGTCCCAATGTTTTAAGTGCTGTCCTTACCTCTGCAGGACATATTTTAAAGCATTCTGCTACATTGACCTGATGTAGCAAATTTTTGGGGTGCAATAATATGGTAAACTATCCTAGAGGAGAAGCTAATCGATTCTGTGGGGGATGTTGTTTCAATCAAGTTTTTATTTCATGACAGCAAGGAAAAGGGGGGAAGTCTAACAAGCTAGAGGGAAGGGGTGAATTAAGCCCATCAATATCAAATGCACACTAATGTGCGTCAGTGCGCTACCCTAGATGACCAAAGTCAATAAGATACTTGGCATTTATATGATGCTGTCCTAAGATAATCATGTTTTTTCTGAGCCCTTTGCAAATATCGTGTTGTACAGCCCCACGGTGACATCCCTCTAAGGTAAGGAAGGATCATGAGCCCCATTTTACAGATGGGAACCGTGAGGCTCAAAGAATTTAAGTGACTTGTTCAATATCACAGAATAGAGGCAGGATGGACAATGTGTACTTACACGGTTCCCTAGTTGGGATCAGACAATTAAATTACTCTCTAAAGACTTGTATTACCACTGATCATTAAAAAAAACCAAACAAACGATGAGCCCAAAGTCAGCAAAAGTCATTGCCTCATTAGCTCATTAAATATAAAATTAATCCATGAAAAAAACCCCAAAATTTCTCACTGACTAGAAATGTGATAACTTAAAAATCAGACTATGGAGATAAATAAGACAAAAACTGACATAATCTAAGAGACTTATTGGGCAGATATTTCTGCCTACCTATAGGTAAATCCAAGAGAAGTATCCGGGCCTCCAATCCACTTAATATTTTAATCCACAACTTCTCATCAACCCAAAATATATGCACAGAAAACCCTGTAAAAATCAATTGTACAAAGTTAAAATGCAACTTCACAGACTACCTTAGGGAGCAGGGAGCTCCATTTTAATTGCGAGCAGGGTTTGGTTACCTATAAAAATATAGGTATTTAATGAAAATATACAAAAACGCCAAATGTAGCTTAGGCTCTCAGAAGTGCCTGGGGTGAGATGGGCTGGGATAAATATTGGCTGGCACCTCTGGAATACCTCCCTCAAAGGATTTTACGCAGGTCCCCCTCTAGAAGTAGGAGTTGTTTGTATGGGTAGGAGATGAGCACGGAAGCACAGAAGACTGCTTCTGGCTCAGAGCTATGAGGTGAACCAGCTGTGCAGGCCCTGGATCACACGTTCTTCTGTAGCATACGGTCACCTTATAACTGGCATCCTCACAGCTGTCACATGTCTATCTATGCCACCCAGCCAGCCCACTCAACAACGTCTGCTCTTTCAGTGGTTGAAAAGCATGGATTTTTTTGGCATGTTACAGCATAACAAAGTGTCTCTTTCGAAAGAGTGAGACTGTTCACATTGTCAGGGAATCTACCCTCCACTTCAGTCCACAGACCAGTGCCACAGACTAGTTCTGTAAGGAAAGAGAGAAGTGAATCCATTTACAGCCTTCACATTTAAGGACACAAAGCTGTTGGTCATATAAATACAACAACAGGTCATACACCTCAAAAGTATCCACACATGAACTTCTGGTGATGACTAGTGGCCTGATCCTGACAGAATGGTGAATATCCTCAATTCCCACTGACATCAGCGGGAAATGAGGGTGCTCAGCACATTACACATCAGTCGCCTGCACTCTGACAATGCAGGATAAAAGTTAAAACACTAGTTCCTGGTCCTGGGAAAGTTAACCAAGCAATCACTGTTTTGTTAAGGATTCAGATTAAAGGTCCTGAAAGAGTAACTTCCATGGCTTCCAACTGCTGCCTCTGAGGCTCTGGAGATAAGAGCCAGTGGGAGCCTGTTAAGAGATCAGTCAATTTCCAGAAGCAGGAGTGACCATCTAACACATTTTCACTCTCATCTAAACCCAAAACCCACACACACATCTACACTGGTGGCAAAGGATTAAAATGCTGTCATCTTGTGTAAGCCTGTGCTTCCAGCACGGCTACCTCCAGCTGATGTGTACCCCTGGAGAACTGGGAGCCTGTTCTTGCCTGATTAAGACAAGAGTAGTTGGACTAAAATTTAAATAATACTGCAGACAAACGGGCAGAAAGCAAGAGTTCCTAAGTAACTGCTCCAACAGCTGGTTCCCATTATTTCCTAACCCTGCTTGAGCATCAAATAATTTCTATCCAGACACTACAAAAGAGGCAAGTACAAGCCAGTGATGCTGTGGCTGGGAGCACTTATCTTTGACTAATGGCACCTGGATTCACACTTCAGCGCCCTCTCCATTCAGCCTTCAGTTTCCCAGTAAGTCACCAGACTCAGCTTCGCTAAGATTCGGCAGCTCCTAGTACTGAGAAGCCTTGCTGGAATGTCATTGATAACTGGACAGTTTTCCGCAGCCATGTAACTTCAGACCCCTTCTCCCCAAAGACAGCTGCAGAGAGGGGATCAAGATACAGAAAGTTTCAAGCCTTTCCTTGCTAGTCACTAAAGCTGCAGTGAAGGACCCTGCTCTATATCAAGTGAAACTCTTCTGCCTCCTCTCTTTTACTGTGATCCCTGTGATCCTGGAAGGCAGGCTGATTAACTTCTGGCCTTCAGTCTGCTTAGAGGGGCAATCTTCAGCCTCTGGCTCCAAGCAGCTCAGAAAAGCTGCAGTGTCAGTCAAAGATCACGTCAGGTGAGAAACTGCCTTGGGCAGAGCGGATGAGCTCTGTTCAAAGCCATTCTGCTACTGCCCAAGCAAGTCCGGAGAGAGCAGGCGAATGAGCTAAGTCATACAGAAAAGCCAAGAGCCTTTCAGTCAGCCAGAAACATCTTCTGCTTCCTCACTCCCCAGACAGATGGAAGGAGAAAAACATTGTGTTAAGCAGAAGAGCTGGAAATGGCCAGCCAATCACTTGACATTGCAGCACGGTTGCAGAAACCTTGCACTGAATCCTGATGCACTTACTTCACACAACACTGTGATGTCATAAGGAAGATAGCAACAACGAGTTTCAGGGCATCCACCTTACTCGCTTTGTACTTCTCTCTGCTACTTCAGTCCCAGCTAACGGCAATTCAGTGGCACGGATTTAAACCAGTCTGTACCTTGATGGCTTATCCTGTTGTGAGTGAAGTCAATCAAATTTCCGCTCAGAACATCACAGGATCATGCCCAAAGTTGCTTCCTAACCTCCTTTAGAAAACAAGCAGTACAGAATAAAGCATCTTCTATCACAACCAGCATATTACAATTTCAGCATGAAACAAATAGAACATAATAAAAAACAGGTGTTCATAACTCTAAGGGGTGAAAAAAAAAATCTTTTCCCTGCCCCAACTCAATTTTAAAAATACAGAAGCATTTTGTAAACAGTACTGTAGGGGAAGGGACACGGTCAGGTTCAAGATAGCATGCTGCATATTTACAAGAATGCCCTTATAAGAAATACATTTCGTGTAAAAAAGGATGTTTCTCGAGTCTCTCACTCTTCACCATTTTGGCTGTTTGTTCAGTTTCAGCATTTCAGGTAGACACCAGGATTTGTGCATGCAGTTAGTTTCTGGTCTATCCATCTCCCAAGGTCTCACTTATTAACATGATGCTGCAGTGCTACGTAGGACACTGGAAAGAATAATTGTTACAAGCACAAATTCAACTGGCTTTTTCCTTATGTTACACATTTCACAGGACCGCTTCCATTGGTCAGGGGCTTTAAAGAGAGCTCTTCCTGCCCTCCCCAAACTCACCATACCAACAACTTCGATCTGACATTGTCCATTTATGAGGAGTCTTATAAAATTGTACTTTTTCCTGTTCTACTGAATGTCAGGCATCTTGGATCCCCCGCCCTCTCCCCGCCTGCTAGTCTTATACCATTCTTTTCTTCCTCTTAGCAGCTTCCTAAAACAACAAAAGGATGTACTGAGCAGGATGTACTGGGACATTCATTTATTCAATGGAACGGAGATGCTGTCTTTATTTCCAGGGTTTGTTCTGCAGACTGCCGCTGCTGAAGGAGCGGGTGGCAAGGGAGCCAGCTGAGTTGGTGGTGGAGAGGTTCTGGCTGCTCCTCACAGTGGAAGCCCTGCAGTCCCGGCCCGAGGAACCACGGTTAAGGCGGTCTGAGGAAGAGAGACCAGAAACCTGTGTGAAGCGGTGCACAAGGGTACAAAGCAATTTTGTTTCAGCAGGGGGTGGGTGCTACCTGAGCCAGAAGAGCTTGGGATGGAAATAACACCTTGGTATGAGTTTTAATTGTAAGCTTCTAGACCAATTACCTAATACATCTTGATGTTTCCTCAAGGCAGTGGCCATCTACTGGAAACAAAGCAGCAGGATGCGGGACAAGCAGGGCAAGTGTTATAAGAAGCCCTTCCTGCTCTAGGGCTGCCTGATGCCTGCCCTTTGAGGATGCTCAGAAATCACTCGTGGAGGGACAAGGTGAATATCTGCCATGGCCACACTTGTTTCCAGCATCCATAAAGGTTGTCAGCAGATGGGTCAACCACCACCTCACAATCCTTCTGTACTTTAGACCCTTAGCAAACCACCCCACACCCCACCCCACCCACATCTGCTACCATCATCACTGTGCTCAGCCTTCATTTAGGTGGTCACGCTCTCTTCAAGGCTCATAGGGCAGGTTCTGCTCCTGAAACATGTACCATTACTGCCCTGCCCCAACATCCCCCATCACTGATGCAGCTGGAGAGGAAGCCAGATAACCATGTTCTAGCAACAAGTGTGAGAAAGAAATGGAAAGGCTTCACTAAAACAGACCATGGGTTCCTAAATTCTGGGTGGCCTGGTGCACACCTGCCAATACACTGGTCTTGCATTTTAGTAATTTATGGGCCAAATCCTGACTTCCTTTCCCCAGACACCTGATTACAAATAGAAAGTGGTGCAATAGCCAATTCAGAAGAGAGTCTGTGGGAACTTTGCAAACTCAGGGGCCACCAGGGCAAAATCACATAGTTTGTTAAGGGGTCTTACTGGCAGTATCTGAAGGGATCTGTTCTTCTTCCAGGTAGCACTTTATCTTTTGTAGATCTTCTGTAGTAAATCTCCACTTATTCTCAGCGGGCATGGGTGGCACTTTAGGGCTGGCCCTTTTCCGGGCAGAAGAAGTTTGGGTCGTCAACTGGCAGGATGTTGGGAATGAGCCAGTGACTAGTCCTTCAGGCACCTTCTGTGCAAGGACTTTTAGGCCTGCGGGCAATACAGAGCATACAATAATTCATCATTCGCAGTGCTTGACCAGCCTCTTGAATATATCTGTCTCTGGATTAGAAGTGGGAAGGAGAGTTTCTGATTCTTGCCCCGTAATTGCATCTACATAACAGTGTTTTGTTTTTTTTTGTTTTTAACTGTTGAAGTCTTTAGACCAGTCGCTCCCAACCTTGGGTTGCGACACAAATCAGGATCATGGGGGGCTCTGCCCCTCCCACCTGTGGGGCTCTCCCGGCATACAGTCCATGCAGCTCTCACCACCACTGCCCCCGCATCATCCCAGCCTGGCCCGGGCTGTGCCACTGCTAACGGGTATGAGTGAGTTGGCGGCAGAGGTCGCAACCTGGATTTAGGGTCGCAGCAAAAAAAAAAAAAAAAAAAGGTTGGGAGCCTCTGCTTTAGATCCATAGCCCCAGAAGTACTGAGCACTCCCAACTCCCCCAAGTTTCAGTAGAAGCTGTAGATATTTGGCATTTTGTAGAATTAGTCCTTGAAAAAGAATGGGCCTTTGCCCAATGGAAACTGTGGCTATTGCATGAAGCATCACAATTTGTAGCAGATGAAAATCCTTGGAAACATCCAGTCATTAAAAGCAGCTACGAGGACTAGGCTTTCAAAGCTGAGACTGCAGATTTCAAGGTGTAAGAGTGGAAAGAAGTCTAAATGCTTCCACCACCATATTATTTAGGGTCTCTACCCTTCAGCAAAGGACTGAAGAGATACTAAAGAAACTAAGAGGTCCAATCTTGGATTCTCACGAACTTTAGAAATGCTTGGAGATAACAGGAAGACAGGATGTTAGGCTGCTCTCAGCGAAAGCTAACATGGCGTGGTGCAATGTGATGGAACTAAATGAAAGTAATGGAAGTAAATCAGACTCTGTGGAGGGATGGATTTGTGCACCAGTCTGTAATCTCTGAGGACTGGGGTTAAAAACCCAGCTACCTATTTTAGATCATTTGCAAACAAAGTGTCATGATTCTGTGGTATCCTCCTAAACCTTGTTTACAGTTTCTCCCATGGTTGCTTTAGCACCTGTGTGCCATTGAGGGCTCTCCATTACTGCCAGCTCTGGCAGGCATGGGTTGTGCTAGCATAGATCAGCTGTCAGCATTTAAGACCACCACTGCCTTTGGATCTCATTCACATGACAGCACTGCCTCCTGTTTATACCAGGGTTTCAGCATTAGAACTGGTGGGAGAATTTTTTAAAAATCCCCAGTGCCTGCCTATAAGACACTTCACCAAACCAACCCACAATTCAAAAAACTGACAGATGCCTCCAGCTGAGAGCTCTGAGACCAGAGCAGTCATGATGTAGTTGTTTAGGGCTGAGATACACTGATGGAGTTATGTCGGCAGAGCTAACCCCAAACCCTAGCCAAGTGCCTGCACTGATCTGCCAGAAAAAAACCCCTCACCTCCAGATAACATGAATACGTTCTCAAAGCCTCTCTCGCACATGGTGGTGGCAGCCTGGCTGGCTATTCGCTCGTCATCATCGTACAAGATAATGATCTTTCCATGGGCATTTTTCTGATAGGCAGTTGTGTCAAAGATCCTATGCATTTTTCAGAGACTTAATTTGAATCAGATAGTTGAGATCTTCCCAAAGCTATAAAAACAACAAAGATGCAGGAGGACCCAATCTGAAAGCAGGAAAATTGCCAGGCTGTGTGGTTACTAAGCAAGAATATGGCCCTCCTGTAACCCAACATTAGCACTCCAGGAAGGGCACAGCTCACTCCCCAATTCTGGAATTCAAATCTCTGAGAAGATCTTGTTCCATGACAGTTCTGCTAGTTTATCTAGCAACATAGAAGACAACAGTAAGAAGTAAGGCCTACACACATCCCTCCCTCCCACAGTCTATGGAAATCTAGAGCTTTGAAAATTGTCCACTTAATTCTGATAATCTCCTCTCAATCCTTCAGAGAGGCCAAGCTGCACTATGGTTCCCACAGGAGAAAAGCTGGGTAAGCCCATACGGTGAAAGGCAGCACTGGGCAGAAATGCCCCAAGCTGGCTATACACCCAAAAGCTGCACAGAAAGTCACATTAGCAAAGTACTTTGCCAAGGCTAATATGTCCTGCTTCTCAGCAGCAGAGGTGCTCAGCAAAGGGAACAGAACCCCAGCATCAGTTAAATCATGTGCACCACAGCAGGGTCACATCCTGCTGCCCCTGAAAACATCCTACTGGCTTAATGTAGTCCCATTAAGGTCAGTGAAGAACTACTGGCTTTTGTTTTGCTACAAGTTTGGTTCTCTTGAGATCCAGGGCTGTGCAAAGGATACATATTCCAGAATATTATTGGTGTATGGATTCATGGTCCTGGACAGTGTTGCAATTGGGTAGGAATACGCTGCAAAGACAAGAAAGAAAAGGTTTAAGAAATGACTGCTCCTGTCCATCAGTTTAGAATTAAGTGACCACTGTGAGGTGTCCCTCTCCAGCACACCCCACCTACCTGCTCCTATATTGCCCGTGCTAAACTCAGAAATAAGGCAGAGAAGCTGCGGTGAGGCTGCCCCTCACAAGATCTCAGTCTCTGGCATGTGGAAGAGAAGCAGGCTAGCAGACCATGCTTGACAGCAGTGCCCTCAGGACTGCTGCAGAAGCAGGCAGACATATCCCATCCAGGGAACATAAACTTAGTTCCCAATGAACAAGGGTTAACTTCAGCTCAGCTTCCCCCTTCCCAGTATTGCAGGGGTTATATAAGAGATAAGATCTTGGAAATTCTTATCAGCTTGACTTCCCAGGTCCCTCTTCTGCTTGTTTTGCTTGCTCTATATCTGAAGAGGCAGACACTGCCTCTGTTGTCTACCAACCTGGAACTGGAATAGGGAAGTGGCAGGGCACAGTCACTACTCTAAGAAGGGCTTTCCCAGTGGTCCCCTTACAGGCCCCCTCATCAGCATCAGAGCACACTGTGCATAGCTCTATGCCATTCTTCCCTGCACAGCTGCTCTGTACTTCAGGCACCAGTTGATGTCTTGTGTTGTAGGATGGGACTCACTACTAATGAGAAAAACTGGCACTGGGCCCTCACTGATGCACATTTGAGGCAGAAATTTAAGAGGGCCAGAATCTGAACATAGCTCGCAACTAAGGTAGGTTCCTCATGGGAATCCCACAGTGGTCATCTCTCCCTTACCTCCAACAATATGACACTGGTCGTACGCATCTCGATCCCGTACATCTAGCAGCAGGAAGGGGCAGTCGGGATAAGGTCCATCTTTAGTATCATTAGTGTCAGGTTTCTTTGGTGTGTCCTTGTGTATGTCTAGCTCACCGACACCACTTATCAGGCTACAGGAGGAAAAAAAAAAAAAATGAGAGTTTGCATCAGAATCTGCTGTCAACAATTCTTTGCCTCTTCATTAAGATCAGGATACTTTCCAGTTACTAACTTGTCCAATGGACAGTTTCCATCTCTCTTCTAAGTTTGTTATCACACTTCAAAGAATCACATGGACCACTACAGACAGACTGTCCTCTGTTTCTCTAGAAGACTGATTCCCTTTGTAACTAGCCTCCTCATGAGTTTACAGAGTACTGAACATCCAAAGTTCAGCCTGATCTGATGCAAGTTGAGCCCCAGACATTATGACAAGAAACAAAATCAATGAATTATTCACAGACAAATGGTTTCAGATTTTGTCATATGAGAGCTTGGGATCAGCCATCACCTTGATGACTGGTCCATGAAAAGTAGCCACTGACAGTGCTTTAAAGACGGTCACTGGAATTCTGGGACATGTATTGTGTACGAGGCTTGGCAGTGACAAAAGGAGTACTCCAAGCACAGGGGGACATAGGAGGAATATAGTGTGGGGGGAGGGGGAAGAGAAAGAGAGGAGAGCCATTCTTTGTACATTGCTATCAGATACCTTTGCAAAGTAGACCGATATGACTCTCCACCACCAGTGTTGTTTATGAATAGGACTGGACTAGGTGGGTTCTCAACAGGGCTTGCCTTCCCATTTGTCCCAGCTTTGAGTTGAACATCACCATCTGAAACGATGCCATTACCACCTAAAAAAAAAAGACATTGAAAAAAAACAGAATTGTGGAGCAGTTTCTCAGACCACTGGGAGAAGTCTGGATCTAGACCTGGATTATATAACTCTGGACCATTTCTACAAAATGCAAGGAAATCTTCTTCTACTACAGAAGTTCTACCACTTGGCAGGGGGGTGGGTGAAAACTATTAGCTGTCAGCAACTGGAAGAATTAACCAGGTGAACAGCAGGCTTCATTTCTGAGGGAAGGTTGAAGGACAGAGTGCAAAAAGACATACATGCAGTAAAAGTGACCAGGAAGGACAGTCAAATACATCCCACACTAGAGAATTACAATGAGAATAACAAGGCCAGTGTTGCCAGAAAGATTGCTAGCATGATAACTGCCAAGGCACTGAACTCCAGCCTCAAAGGGCACAAATCAAGCTGGAAACACAAGCATGTAGATCTCTCTCCTCAGTCAAGAGCATTACCTTCCAGCTTTTGGATTTCCTCAGCTGTCACTTCTAACGGTTTATCAGACAGGGAAGCAACATGGATGACCTGGAAGAAACAAACAAAACTTGGTCCAAGACTCTTGTTGGGACATGAGGCAGCAAAACCAATTCTTCAGAGATCCAGGTATATCAGAGCACACTGAATAAGACTGCCCCTTCTATTGGCTTTACTTCTCAAATATCAGTCCCTGGCCCAGGCCAAAGAGCACTGGCATCTTTATTAAAAAGAAGAAATAATCCAATGTCAGAATGAAAAGACCCAGTTCATTCCACAACAGTCCCAGCTTATCTCAACACGTTTTTAAAAAATTGCCTTTCAAGTAACAGGCTACACATTTCAAAACCCACCCTGCCTTATAGGAAAGAATCACAGCATTGCAGGGTCAACCTTGTACCACGTGCAAGATCAATCCTGAAAGGTGACCAGCACTGAACCCTATCCATGCATCACTTAAGGCTCAAGCCTGCAACCCTCCCCATGTAGATATAATAAACTGTTGATTATCCAGAATAATTAGCACCACCATCACTCCAGATAATCAAGTTTCCCAGATAATCAGACACTACAGTATGGAGTCCTGAAAACTATAATTACTGTACTGCACAGCAAATATTATAAAACAAGAAATAAACTATATGGTGCTGTGTAATGTTTTAAAATATCTCAAAGTGCTAGTAAATAAAAAATATGTAGTTGCTATTCTGAGAAGCCAAGCCCAACTGTAGGCTTATGGTTTTGTTAATACAAAACCTTCTGGTTAACTGTCTTTTTGAATAATCGATTCTCTGCTGTAATCCTATTGAAGTCAGTTAGACTAACCAAATGACAGTTTCTGTCTAGGAACCTCTATCCAGGCAAGTTTAAGCTCCTTTCTGTGCTCTTTCCAGAAGTGGACATCTCCCTTTCAGGTTTTCCTGACTCTTTTAATGAATACTTTTAGTGACAAACTCTTGGGCTGTTGCATTTGTCTTTTCAGTTTTTTCTTATATATTTTCTCCATAGTGTGCCATATTTCTTCCATTAAAAAGAACCTTAAAAACAACCCTTTTGGCCTATAATTGCTGATGGATCACAGTTGTGACCAGTTTGCAATCTGATATGCTGCTCCTTTCATTAAGAAAATCTCCATTTCACAGATGGAGAGAACTAAGTTTCCAGAATTGTTCACTTCTTCTGGATGCTTTCTTGAAACACCTAAGGCTTCATTTCAGAGGTTCTGAGCATGCGCAGTTGCCACTGATTTCAGTTACAGCAGAAAATGATCTGCAATTCTAGAAGTCTGGTTTAGATTTTCCACTTCTTTTTAACCTTCTGCCAAAAGAAAGCCACAAGGAAAGGGGCAAAACTCACGAATACAAATAAGTCTCCAGAAAAAGCTTCAAGTGTACACACACACACATCATATTGTGTACAAAGTTCTGCCAACAAGAACCTAATCATAATTAGCAAATATAGGTGATTATTACAAACTGGTTAGAAACAGGTGTACATACCAGCTGGGCCAAAGTAGTCACCTTTAGTCTTCTGAATAGCTCATCCTTTTTGTGTCTGTAATCTTTCAAGAGAAAAAACAGAAAGAAACATGTCTTTATATCCATCCCCATTTCCTCTAAATACCAGACTATGAGGCTCAACAAGAGCTCTTATTGTAAAGAATCTGACCCATCAGGTTTTTAAAGGGACTAGAATTTCAGGCCGACATAGGTTACAGGGAACATGAGAACCAACCTGAAGGGCTGAGAAAAATATCAATTATAGAGAGATTCTGCCTCTTAACAGGTATGATTAGAAAGGGGAGGGGCAGATCCAACCAGTCCCCGCTCCTCCCACCCCCAAATGGCATCATTTTAAGCTAAACTAAACAGTGGAAAGCCATTCAAAGTGCTTAACTCCCCTTCTGTTCCCGTTCAGATCTCACCCACTTCTATGGAGCCTCTTAAGTCAAAAGCAATGTTCTGTGACCTGAATTTTTATTGTACTGTTTACAGAAAAGTTAGTGTCTCTGTCCCAGAACTTTAAGTTCTGGAAGCAGTCACATACAAAGAATACATTTAGCTACTGCGATTTTATTGGTTAAGCTGCTTCAGTTCTTCTCATTTTATTGTAAGTTAAAGAAAGTCACATTTTGGTTCCCTCTGTCTGTCAATATGAATTCTCTACAAAGGAATGAAATTTTTAGTTGGAACTGCAAAGACAGGTGACCGTTATACAGCATCTGCATCCAGGTACACTTCACTACCAGAAAGCAACTGTACAGGTTACATCAGTACTACGTAAAAAGTCAAAACTGATCAAGCTGTTGGAAGGACCAGCATGTATTTAGCTTTATTAATTTTTCTTTTGACCAAGTGATGATAAAAGCAGATGCAGGATTGTTTGCCTCCTCAAATAACTGTACATCAAGCAAGAAGGCATATTTAGCAACAAGAGATATCTAATAACAAGAGAGATGAAGAGAGACGACTACGAACAGTGGGTGAAGGTTAGACAAGCTTCCTGACATGAGACACTCTTCTGAAGGGAAGAGGGAAACCTCTTTAATACGTTTCAAGTTAGACAGGACAGAACAGTGGAGAATGAGCAATAGGGGACATTTCTGCATTGGCTGGGAAATACAAGAGATGCTCTAACAAGGCTTTTCCAGCTCTGGATTCTGCAGCTGTTGAAACAAAGTTGTGTGTGCTTTACTAAACACACAAAAGCCATATTCCATCCTCTAATCTATGACCCAGGGGTCCTTAAAAAAAAGTGGAGGGAGGGGGGGAAGGAAGGAAAGCAAGGCATGCCTTAATCCTCCATTCTCTCTCTCCCTCTCCACTACACTCCCCCTTAGAAATCACAGACCTTTAAAAATGGGACTAATCCTCATCAAAATTGTATTTGCTATTTTCAAGAACATACCCCAGACAAACCCCAGTGCCAGCAGGGGAGCTGGCCAGCTTTGGGTTGCAGGGGGGAGACTGGTTATGGAACACAGAGCTGTTATCAAATCTAGGCTGCTAAATATGTTTCAATCCTGCCCTCTGTTGGCTAGTCCCTGGCTTATGCGAAGGGAGTTTGGTGGGATTTGACCCTGATTTAAGCCAACATAAAAGCCAACAATAAAATTAGTTCTCTCATTAACAGTCTTTTGGCTCAGACAGCTAAGAGAACCAGGGGAACAGAACTTCCTTCACCACACCACGGGTCCTGGTTGCACACAATTAAATGGTTGAATTGCTGTTGCTTATACTTGCTGCATGCTGAAGCAGATCTTCAAATCTCTAGGACAGTCACGCAGAAGAGGTACCATAAACCTTACCGAACTTTTGCACATACAATCAGTGAATAATTTCCATCGTCTCTATTCATGTATTCTTAAACGCATGCTTTCTTGGTGGGGTGGTATGTTTGGCTTGCCTGAGCCACATCCACTATCACAGCATGGGAAGAGTCCATAAATTTAGCCTTCTACTCTATTGAAAGAGATGCTAGAGCATGAAGCCCAATTACATGGTAGTAAATGCCCTACTGATCTGTGGCAAAGAAAAGCAGATAAAAGCCCTAGGTATAAGAGACCTGAACATTTTTTTTTAAAGTTGTAGAGTCCAGAATACATCTATAAAGACTTGGTTTTGAGGATTCAAATGCAAGGTCTACACATCAGCCAAACCCCATGCACCTGGGAAACACAAACATTTGGAGGTACCCTCATTAGATTTTAAACCTAGAGTCCAGCAAGATATGCAGTGCTTTATGCTTGGACCCCTGAGCCTGCACCTTAACAGCTGCTATTAGCCACTGACCCAATAATGAGTATTTCTAATAGCACAATAGCAGCAAGAACACCTTTCTTCCAAACAGTCTGTTTCATCTGCCCACTACAGGACCTTCAAGTCAATATAATTCATTGTCCAAAAGATCAAGATCCACAGCCATGAATGAGCATAAACCTTTGCTTCTCTGGATACAAGATATAAAAGATAAGCCCTCTTACAGTTTGAAGTTGCTGAACCTTATGTAACAAGTCAACTGCACCTTGTTTTTATAACAATCATCACACATTGCAACTTCTAAATGGTTTTTTCACTCTCTTCAAACCAGATGCATTTACACTGAAAGCAGTTCACACAACTCGTTACAAGACCTCATTCTGAACTTTATTAATTCAACTTCCCTTCTGAGCTCAGAAAACTATCATTTGTTAAACCCTCCATTTCAACACAAACAAGTCCAGTATTCACATTACTGCCCCCCTCCACAAACATGTCAAAAGAGTCAGAAAAAATGCTGCCCCTCACACCACCACTACTACATACCTGGCTTTACTGTGGCCAGTCCATTTGGATTTTCTGACATTATGTATCAATGAATTGGTGTTAAAATGTAAGTATTCAGCTGAGTATTTAGGAAGCCCTGTACCTCTGTACTTCAGCAATGAGAGAAAACAATATTTAAGAAGTGGATCACACTGTGGTAGCTTCTCTCAAGTCTGTGCTCCAAAGGACAAATAATCACAGTTTCAGCTATCTTATCAGTTTTGATTTTCCAGTGGATTTGCGGTATTGAGTCCAACTCTCTCTGGTTACAGAAGAGACAGAGAATTGACTGTACTAGATATTTAAAGTTGTGTCCAACTGGTGTCATCTATCCATGAGAAATCAAGGCAAAGAAGTTTCTAAATTACCTGGGAACACAAGGTGCCTTTTCAGTAGAAAGCATGATGAGAAAATTTCTATTGTGCTCTAGAACTGGGATTTAACAAGAGGACTTCTTCATAAAAGGAAATGAGATTCGCAGCAGAGATTTAAAACTGAAGAGAAGCACAACAAGATTTATGGTACAGATACCACAGGACTGCCACTGCTTTTTAAATACTGAAATCTTAGCCAATCAACAAAGGATGTTGTGAAACAAGATAATTTCTCTTTTGACTCTCCCAAAAGACACACAACTTAAAACAGAAAAAGAAGAGGGAGGAGCAAAAAGCAAAGGAACATTTCATCCAAAAACTTAACTACAAGCACATTTGTGTTCCAGACACAGTACCTGCCTTGTAATCTGAACTTTATGATATTTAATGGAACAGTTTTTAAAAAAAACAACCCACAAAAACCTGAAGATGGGCATAAAAAAGCCTGATGTGAAGAAACTGATTTTCAAGTCTCCTTAAAGCAGTATTATTTAGATATAAATAATTATCTTGCCTTCTACACAAGCACGATAGTTCCAGCCAGTGAGAACAAAGAAGCAAAACTGACTAGAAACAGAAATTGAAAATGACCAACTTATTTTCACTGACAAAATCTGAATGACATACAAAAAACTGTTGAAGAACAAGTTAGATTTCCATCAGTTTTCAACATCTATAACATTAAATATAACAGGTTACATTCACTCCAGCAAGTTCAATGGAGTTGCACAGGGATGAATTTGGCTCATTATGAGGATCTTAAAGGGTCCTCATATTAGTTTAACATAGTGATTCTCAACCTGGGTGATGTGGCACCCTGCGGTGCCATGTGATTCATTCAAGGGTGCTAGCACCAGTAGGCGTGCAAACATGATTCACAAGATAAAACACAGAGATTTCAAGTAAGAACGCAGTGTTAAAAACATTCTGACCTGTTGGGTCCGAGTTCTTTGCAATGGAAGAACTGCTCTACTATTTTTCTGTAGTTAAAAAAGAAAAAGTCTAGGAACGGGTATTTTCTGAGGGGGCCTCAAGTCTGTCAAGAGGTACCTCAACTTTGAGGAGTGCCTTGAATCTAAAAAACAGTTGAAAACCACTGGTCTAATAGAAATGAAGCTTCAGATTCAGCTGCATAATAATAAACTGTGAAAGAAACCAAACATTTAACTCCAAAGATGCACAGAAAGTTGCACCCAGGGAATGTGTAGCTATTTCATTTACAGTCTAGTTTGGTTCATTATATTGGGAAAAGCTATAGTCACTTCCATGAAACAATCCATCTCTATACTAAGCACTGCCCCTATCAGCTGAAGAGCCCCTGGGAGAAGTGTTCAAATACTGTATTAGTCCCTATGGATTTTAATCTACATATAATCCAGAAAGGGGGGTGGGGACGGGTGAATTAGAGAGATCAGAAGCAGAATTATTCTGATTTTTTGTGGGTGGGAGCGGATGGGGAGGGGTTAGAGGCTTTCCTTTCCAGATCTCTGAAGGGTGAAAGGGGGCTGGGGAGGAAAGCCTAAGAAAATTAGTTTGGGCATAAATATTATCCACTGTTTTTAAAACCTAGGAGGAACATGTTTAATTAGGCAGGTGTCTAAGACACTCTAACAACATTAAAGAACAGCATCACTTATCACCAGACCAGCCTTGACCTGATCTGCTCAGTCTCTAGAGTTTCTCTTTCTCCTTTGTCCTTCCTATCAGCACCCATCCTGGTTAGTAAGATGATACAAGGCACCAGAGGGTTGCTGGAAGAGCTCCCAGAACTGTCTGCATGGATGCTTTATACAGGTTTATCTGTAGCCTAAGGGTCAGCAACCTTTTAGAAGCAGTGGGCTGAAATAACACAGCTTGGCCCAGGGGCAGCTGCCACTTGTGACCTGACTACTTCTGCCACTTCCCCAGCTACCAAATTATTACCACCATACCCATGACCCAGGCACCATTTTTCTTGCTGCTGATATTCTGTTTCTGTGGGCTGGATGAAATTGCTTGGCAGGCCAGATTCAGCCCACAGGCCAACCACTGCTGTAGAGGATTGTGAAGGAAAACTTAAAGCTACCTGATACAGAAATGGGGTGGATATCTACAATCTTAGCACTAAATGCTTGTAGCTCCTGTTTACCCTTAATTTGGGCACAGATGCTAAAAAGAAATGATACCCTCAAGACCAAAATGAATGGTGCAGGATTTGAATATGCACTTTGAACTAACCCATCTGTGACCCTCCAGGCCATAAGTTACTCACTTCTTTTCTTCTCTTCCAATTTCTCCATGCATTTGATCAGGCTGTTACCTACAAATCAGAGTAAATACTTGGTAAAAAGACTCTTTACAATAAGGGGTTGTATAACATTATGCTTAAACACTTATAAATGGAGGAGACTAGATCTTAGAGTACAAACAAATGCCAAGTGAAGCAGATTAGCTGGTATGGCAGATCTGGTTTTCTGGGCAAAACACATGTTATCCATTGTCACCCATTGTCCCACATAAGCAACAAGGCAGACGTATTCCCTGCTTAGAGACATGCCCCAGAGATTCCCATATTCGAAGGCTTCATATTATCCCAATAAGGGCATAGCTGGCACAAACATTGCTCTACCAGATTTGGGCTTCTCAGGCTGGAAACAGACATGGCCTTTGGTTTTGCCATAACAATTTTTATGGCAACAAAAGCCAAAGCAAATAAACATCCCCGCCTTTCATCATACCAATTTTTTTTGTAACCACAATAGACAGTAATCATTTCTGCTGCTTTTTCATAGCACACATCTATGTGCAAGTTTCTCCACTTAACCCCTGTATCTCTCATGAAAGATCTTGCTGAACAGCGAGTCAGGAGACTCGGTGGACTGCCTCAGCCAACCAGCCCTGGGATTAAGGTGCTCAGTACATCTAACAATGTACATAAAGGGGGGAAACTTTCCAAGAAATAGTTGGGAAATCTGTTGCTAGCAGAAATGTCAATCTGCTTTTCAGGCATGTAAAGAATAGGTGTTCACTTAACCACTATGCCATATGCATCCATCCAAGTTTCAGCAGAATCTGCAAAAAAAAAAGATTGGCATCCACAGTCTGCCAGCCAGATGTGCAGAGCTCCTGAAACTACTGGGTGGAGGGAGAAGAGGGAAGGTCCTCCAAGTTCCATCCAAAATACCTCCTTCTAATTAAAAGCACAGATGGTTTTGACAACATTTTGCAGAATGAAGGAACAGTTTTTAGAAGGCTGTAACCAGGACATCTACTTTGCTATAAGAGGAAAGGACTGAGAGTCATGACTTCAGCATTCTATTCTTAGCTCCAGTGCTATCGTACTGTGTGACCAGTAAGTGATCCCCACCCCTAGTACTCCCGTGTGTGGGTAAGTATTACTAAGCCAAATTCTGCTCTGTTACACCAGCATAAATGCAAAGTAATAGTTCTTATCTTCTATAGAATCACTCTGGACTTGCATTGGTGTAGGAAAGCAAAAACTTTTCCCAGCCAGAATTGCTTATCCTGCCCTCACAGAAGAGCCGTGTTGCTTTTTGACTTCTCAGTATGGATTCCAAGATTTTCAGGGAAGGTGTTCTGCCTTCTGCATGCACATTCAAGACCGCACAGTTTATAACAGTATCTACAGAACCTGGAGCTCCTCAGATGAAGCATCTGAGCTTGTGGAAACTGAATGCAAGTCCAATCTCTACCACAAAATAGGTATTTTTTAATTTGATTCAGATACGGGTAGCACGCTGTTGAAGATGGCAGATGGAATAACAGCTTCCTTTTCATGAAAGTATGTACAATTTGGCTGTAGCATTTTGGACTCTTTGGAGGAAAGAGAGATTACTAAGAGGGCATTTGCAATAGTCAGGACCAGGAAGTAATTAAAATGCAAAACGGACAGATTTAAATAAAGAGGAGGCTCGGAAAGATGCCTGACTTAGGAAGCATCCAGAAGGGGCTGATGGGTGACTGTCAGTCATTAGAGATGGGATGCTGGGTGAGAAGTACGGGAACAGAGGTCAGATTTTTAGACCTTGGAACAAAGTCTGTGTGTCTAAGACTGGTTGGGGAAAAGAGAGGATCAAAATGAACAGAGTCATATCCAAGACTTCAGCCTTCAATGCATTTATTAATAAGCAGGTGACTGCATGGAATTTTTAGTCCTGCTAGCATAAGAAAGAATCAGTGGCATACAATACAGTATTCTGCTTCAGTATAACATGCAAGAAATAACTAATATGAGGGAGATGTATAAGAAAGTAATCTCAATGGAAATTGTATTAAAAAAAATGTGTAGTGATAAGAGGTAGTAGAGTGAAGAATCCCAGATCATTTAAAGTGGTTCAAGGGCATATAGCTAGGAATAATGGGGGGGAAATCAGGCAGTTGCTTCTTTTCCCAGTGAAACTGAGGAAAGCTTCACACTCAGCACCTGGGGTGGACAGGGTGCATCTTGGAGTACTCAAAGAACTGGGTGAGGTAATTGCAGAGCCATTGTCTATTATCTTTGAGAACTTGCAGAGGTCAAATTAGGCCCCAGACAACTGGAAAAGGGCAAACATAGTGCCCATCTTTACAAAAGAGAAGGAGGAAGAACAGGGGAATTAAAGACCAGTCAATCTGACCTGGATATCTGAGGAGGCTCTTGAAGGAGGTCAACAAGGAATTTATTTCTAGGTATCTGGAGGAGAATAAGGTGATCAGAAACAACCAGCATAGATTCATCCAGAATAAAAGTCATGCCAGACTAAAATTATTTCTTTCTATAATGAAGAAATGGGCTCAATGGACAGGGGAGAGAGGTAAAACAGTGTATGTGATGTACCTTTATTTGAGCCAGATTCTTGACACTGACTTCCATGACATTCTCATTAGCAAACTAAGGAAATACAGTCCAGTTCAATGTTTCCCAACTAGTGTGCCAGCAGAAATGAACAGGTATGCCATGGAATTTTGGAAAACCAAAGTCACACAGTAGAAAAATTAAAGAAATGAATACATGAAACGTATCATTTATATAAATTAGTTTTGTGGACAGAACCAAAGTGTATTGTGTTGCTGTTCCAGTGTACAGATGCTATGCTCTAATGACTTTGGAAGTGGGGAAGGTGGGGAGGAGGGGTGTGCCACAGAACATTTTTAACGTAAGTATGCCTTGGATTGGAAAAGGTTGGGAAACACTGGTTTAGACGACTGCACTGTAGGGTGGATACATAATTAGTTGGATCATAATGCTCAAGGAACAGTTATCAATGGCCTGGTATCTGAGTGGGAAGAGGCACTGAGTTAGTCTATCCTGAGTCTGGTGTTGTTTAATACATTCATTATTGATTTGGGTGATAGGAATGAGAACATTTGCAGGTGACACAAAGTTGGTTGGAGTTGCAGACACTCTGGAGGGTAGGGCAAGGATTCAGAATGACCTCAATAAAATGCAGACATCCTCTGAAATTCATCAAATGAAACTCAACAATAAGTGCAAAGTCCTGCACTTGGGACAGAACACTCACATGCACAAATACAAACTAGAGAATGACTGGCTAGGCAACAGGATTGCAAAGAAGTACCAGAGGGTTACAGTGGATGACAATCTGATTATGAAGTAATAGTATATTCTTGGTGTAAAAAGCCAAACGCGTGCCGGGCTGTATTAGTAGGAGCACAAAAATGTGTTGGGCTGTATTAATAGCAGCACTATTTGGAAGTCATGGAAAATGCCTCTTTCCCTGTACTTGGCAACAGTGAGGCCCCACCTGGAATACTGCCAGACTGGGACACTGCACTTCAAGTAAACACGGGCAAATCAGAGAAAGTGTCTAGTAGAGTTCAACAAAAAAGGATGAGAGGCCTGGGAACCAGGATTTATGAGGAAAGGCTGAAAGAACTGGGATTATTTAGTCTGAAGAGGAGACGACTGACAGGGGATTTGATAACCAAAGGGTGGTTAAATGGAAGAGGGAGATAAATTATTTTATATACCCATAAGGACAAGGAGCAAAGGCCTTAAACTGAAGCAAGGGAAATCTAGATTGGAGATTAGGAAGCACTCTCTCACTTAGGGCAGGACTGTTCAATTACTGGTGGCTCACAGACCACATGCCCAGCCTAGCTGCTGCTATACCCACTGCACTAGCTGCAGCAGCAGTCAGGGTCTCTAAGCTCCCCTTCTCTCCTCCAGCTTCCACTTTCTGCCCCAGGGGCAGGGCACAGTGGGGAAGCCCTGTGGTTAGGGAGCTGGGGGTGGGTGCTAGGGCACCTGCACAGCATAGTGCAGTGGAGGATGGGGCTTCACAGCATGCAACCCCCAGCTACTTAGAAGCTGAACAGCCCTGACTTAGGGCAGGCATTTTCTGGGCGATATCTTTTATTGGAAAACTGTCCATCTGGGAGAGACTTTAAGACAAGCTGCTGGGCAAGAGTTGCCCTTAAAGTATTGCCTCTCAAAGATATCCTGAACTACAATGTCACTATAAACATACTATGATGCAGTTTAAAAGAAAGCTTTAAAATGTCAAGTTGTTTGTAAAATAATAACTTATACAAAAATAACTGGAAAACCCAGGCCATACATTTTGCTAGGCACTGTTACATCATGAGTCTGACCTCATCCAAGGCTCCGATTGTGATGAGGCCATGAAGTCATTTCCTAGTGTGCACACAGAGTAGCCGGCTTAATATAGGCAGGCAGAGATTTACTGCAAAGGAATTTGTTACTGTTTGAAACTTAACTTGTTGCTTCTTACCCCAGCTGATGTTTCCACTTACCAGTATCGAGGCGAGTTTTCACATACTGATACTTAGGGTTCTGGGGAATCCTTCTGGTTAAATACTATTAAAAAAAAAAGACAGAGAAAAGAAAAAGCAGCAAGTCAACACCCAGCTACATACCTTCCCTGCACAGTGCAAACCTCAGTGGAGTCAGGCTCAAGAGAGTCATTTGGGGAAGGGTCTAAAGAGGGATAAGACAAGGAAAGGGTATGAGGAGAGGTGGAGAACGGTAAAGCCATCGGGCTGGCAGGGCTCTGTGGAGGGCATGCCTCAGCTGTTGAGAATCAGCCCTGTGCAGGGCTGGTGACGTGGTCAGAGCTGTCAGGGGGAGGATTGCAGGGGGAGCCCCCAGCTTCTGTTTACACCCCCAAATGGGTCCTTGAAAGAGTCTTAGGGCAGGGGGAGGAAATCTCTCCAGCACCTCCCTGCTCCAGGGAGACCCTCCCTACCGCCCACTTGGCATCCCCCACCTCACCAGGGGACCCCCTTAGGGCATCCCCCCACCCCATCAAAACCACCCCCACTTCCCACAACCTCCCAAAAGCCCCAACCCCCCACATCTTGGGACCCCCAGGGTGCCGCACCGCTCATACCCTCAGGACCCCTCAAAACCCACCACCCCGGGGCACCCCCGGCTCTGCTCTAATCCTGCCCCCAGGACTCCCCCCCACACCATGCCTCAGCCCCTCACACCTCAGGAACACCCCTCACGTCCCCACAACCCCTGGGACTCCCCAGGACCCCTGCCCCGCACCCCCTCAGGACCTTCCCTCACCCCCTCTCCGCAGGACCGTTAACTTCCGTGCCCCCGCCACCTAAGAGCCCTGTCCCCACCCCGGACCCCCTCAGGATCACAACACCCCTCACTCCCAGGCCTCCCCCCACCCTTCAGGACCACGTCAACACCCCAGGCCCCACCTCGGGGTCGCCGATGCGCCTCCGTCCCGACATCTTTTCAAACTGGCAGCTGAGCACTGCAGCCCCCCCTCTCACGTCCAAACATGCCGCGCGCCCATTGGCCGGCCGCCGGCCCGCCGACCAATGGCGAGAGGCCTTACTCCTAGAGCGAAGGGGGCGGGGCCCGGCGCTCAATGGTTGCCCGGCAACGCGCGGGGACGCCGCGGCCACGG
>NW_017728931.1:142474274-142475575 GCF_001723895.1 Crocodylus porosus | reverse complement strand
GCTTCACTTTAATCACAGAAACAGGTGGATTTGGGATTCCTTTTTTAAATCCGAAATACATATTTAATCCAAAATACGTAATAGTGGTACTTCATTTTAATCATGGGAAAAGGTGGATAGGGGCTTCCTTTTTTAATCCGAAATATGTATTTAATCTGAAACATATAATAGCAGGAAAAGTTTGGCAGTCAGGACATTTTTCTAGAGGGAAAAGCTTGGAAGTCAAGAAATCTTTATTTCCTAGCATTGGCGCAGACTTGGCTGTCATTCTAGGCTAGTCTGGCTTTTTTTTTTTGCCACTGTGCAAATTTAGTCCTATTCTTTGGGCTCAATTTTCGCCGCTGTTCAGCCAGCAAAGTCAATGGGATAAAGCAGCCACTACTAGCTGCTCGTGCAGGACTGGCCTGTCAAGCAGGAGCATGGTGCTCCCCTCACACCATGCAGTCATGATGGATCATCGGATCTGAGCTCCAAGAAATAAGACCTAAGTTAATGACTTGTGCATTGCACACATGGCCTGAACTACTCTGTAAGGCCTTTGCCTTCTTTCAAATTCTTCTAAACCCACTTTGTCACGAGGCCTGGAGGAAATCAATGACTGACAGCTCTCAGGGTCCATGAAGTTAGCTGGCCCTTACTTTCACTACTTGTAGTAATCTGAAAGAAAATGGCAAACACACATATAAAAGTATATATTTGATTGCTTCTGCCTTCCCTCCTTCAGGTGGGACTTGTCCTCTTTCCGACCCTGCACCCCTGGTTAAATGATGCCCCAATGAGCTACGCACACATAGGAAGTTAGCAGTAGTGGCAATTCCACGCGTTCGTTCAAAAGTCACGATTCAGGCCCCCCAAAATCATTGGCTAAAAATATAAAGTTTAAAAAGCTGTCGACACTCCAGGTTGCCTTTTTGCCACTGATCATTGGTTTCAAGCTGCTTTTTTTTTTTTAGGAAAAAGAAAACCAAATACTTAAGAACTAGAAATGTCTTATTGGTAATGAGCGCCAAGCTTCTGGTACGATCGCTTGTCTGCAAGAGCTCAAGATTAAAAAAAATAACAAATACAGGAAGAATTGTGATTAAAAAAAATCCCAAAATTGGCAATAGTGAGTGAAGCAGGTGTGTGGGCAGGCCCAAGACATAACAAGACATGTTTGAGTTCAGTGGGACCAGACTAGTGCTTAAAGGTGACAAGTGTGTTAGAAATGGAATATTGTTAGACATGGAGTATTGTTAGAAATGCACAGCTTGCATCTTGCACCTGATAAGAAAGAAACACTGCCAAGGACTTTTTTCCTT
>NW_017728931.1:142470758-142473754 GCF_001723895.1 Crocodylus porosus | reverse complement strand
TTTTGACTCTGCTCTGACCCTATTTGCAAATACACCTTTTGTGCCATCTAATGAGTGTGTGTCTGTGATTTTGGTGGCCTCCAGAGAAACGAACCACTTTAAGCATCAAGTGTTTAAACACCTGTTTAAACACAAAATTGTCTCTTAGACTTGGGAGATCACCTTTTCCTGTGCTTGTGCAGAGCCCAGGAATGACTAAGGTTTCTGGGTGCAATTGTAATACAAAATAATAATCTGCTACTTTCCATGCACCTATTTTAAAGATTAGGACTTTTGAGTAATTCTCACCCATATTTAAAAAAAACAAACCCAAAACAGGCTCTTCCTTTCAAATAACCACAAGCTCTTGCAGTCAGAGTGGAAAATTGAAATTAGCCTCTATTCCCACCATGAAGGAAAAGCCGTTTGTCAAGGCTAGGCAATTCAATTTATTCTCCCAGCTCTATCAATGGTATAGCATCTGTTCATCTCAAGAAAGCCCCTTATGGACAAACCCAGTAGATGGGATAGGGATGGTCTAGTACCAAAGACACTCTAGTACTGAAGTACATTTTCAGTGGGGGAGAGAGTGTGTAACTACGCACAGGCTTAAATGTTTACAAGCGCAGACCCTGTAGACCCCCTCTGTACAACTACTCAATTCCTTCCTTTTCCTTTCCCCCTCCTTTTTCAGGCTTTATTCTAGAAAAAAGCCATAATCTTCCACTTCCACTTCCACGTATAATAAAAGGTTTCGTCTGTCTGTCTGCGTGTCTGTCCGTCCGTAACACTTCTGGCCAACTGCCCATGTGCGGGTGGCAATTGGCTGGGATGCCCAGGCTGCGCGGGCCAAGTTTGCACCACTGTTGGGGAAGTTTGGCAGCGGGGAACATGCTCCGGCTGCCCGAGCAGTGGGGCTTCCCCCCCGCCTCCCTGCCTGAGAGTGGAGTGGGGGGATCACAGTGGCTGTGCCCAGATGCCCCCCACAACAGCCAGCAGGGAGGCCAGCGGACGCGGGCCAGGTGGACCCCCTGGCATTCTTGATGGGCAATGTGCTAGTCTTCATATAAATACTGCAGTCCTTATCATTTCTACTTTTTCCCTTGCAGTTTCCCAGGAATTGGTACATTTGCACTTATTCAGGGAGTTTGTTTTTTGTGGACATCTACTAAACATTCATTTCTAGGAACTTGTACTTTCACAAAAATCATAGCGAACTGGAGCTGGAAGGGACTTCCAGAGGTCACATCTAGTCCAAGCCCCTGCTTGAGGCAGGATCATCCCTATCTAAATCATCCCATGCAAATCCACTGCCTAGCTTAACAGCAAAACTACACAGTCAACCCTGACATAACCATGAGACACAACACCCTGATCTGCCCTAGGTAAAGCAGGGGGACCACAGCAGCCACCATCCTGTTGCTGCAAGGGTTGTTAAAATACACCGCAGAGATCCAAAAAGGGCTGCACCCTGCTACAGAGGAAGTCGGTAACCCTCACAGCCCATACTTTGTTGTACTTTATCCCAGAATTACAACCCAGTGCATTTCAGCAGCTGGATCTGATTTTTGTTTTGTTATTTTCCCTCTTTCACAATGCCAAATGAAGGGAAGTCCTACACTCAGTAACACAGGTGGAACTAGGATTTTGAAAAATGGGGTACAGATGGTGAGGCACACCATCACATATAACACAACGGGCAGGTCTACCCATGCACTTTAACGCACGGTAGACTCATTGAACTGCGCATTAAGGCATCATGTCAAAACCAGTGCTAATATGCTAATGCACAGTAGAATGAATCTACTCCACTTAGCATCACTAAAAAGGTGTTCGCTTTTGTTACTGTGCATTACGGCAGTCGAATACGCCTTTATGTAGTACCTCATATTAGAGGGCACTGTTACACATGCTCTGGGGGCGGGGGGGGAGGGGAGCGGTGCTTTAATTAGAGTGGCTCCGAGTGCTGCTCTGATGAAAGCGCCGCCGCGTCTCCCGTATCAGCATCCCAAAGCTTAAACATGGTGGCAGGGTGCTTGAATTAAGCACGTGCGATGAGGCCTAGGACTGTCAGCCCTATCCCATCAAGCGGGTTCCTCCATAAGGCACTTTCATGAGCAATGACTCGATTTAATTGAGTCGGCTCTGGCAGGCTGGGATTCCAGAGTGCCGGAGCAGCCTCTGTGCTTGTGTACAGGCGCCCGGAGGTACTCAGCTTAATGCACAGTAGCAAAAAGGACATTAATGAACACGCAGATGTGCCCAACACATATTTTTCTCCAGGTAAAAGGCAACTAGAAGCTTTACTAATATTCCAGGGGGTTAGGGCTGGATTCCTGAGTTTAAGATGGAAGCAAACACAAATGTAACGCCATTGGAATGAGTTAAAAACAGTCTGCCGGGCTGCGAAAGAGCAGCTACCAGACAGCAGGAAGGCAGCAGAAAAACTAGTTGGATGAGTTGCAAACCAAGACCGTTAAAAAGTCATGCCCCCCCAGCGCCCGCACCCCCCAGCATTTTTGCTGCCCTCCGCTGGGCTCTGTCCAGTTTGTCCACGGTCACTACTTGGTCATGAACTGTGCGCGCAGCAGGACTCAAAGCGGGGTGCAGATGCAGCAGGGCAGCACACCCCCTGCACCCCCCTGCTCAGTGCCATCCGTGTCCTGCCATCCAGCCCCTTGCAAACACCCGCTGGCTCAATCCCAGCGTTTCCAGGCGTGCTCCAAGGCCGTCCCCTCTGCAGGGGGTGCACAATATTGCCATGCAGATGATTGCACGGGTCCTGTCCCAGCCCCGCCGTCCCTGCACTGCCCGCAGTGCCGCCTCCCTCCGGCAGGGGCCGCTGGCGCGCCACCTGGAGCCGCTCACCCAGGCGGCCCCGCCTCTATGGGAAAGGGCAGGCAGGTGGACGGCGCATGCGCCCTCCCACTGCCCGCGGGGCGCTATGGAAGCCGCGCGCGGCCGCAACACCTGAGGCCAGGTGAGCGCTCGGAGCGGGCGGCGGCGGCCGGCGGGCG
>NW_017728931.1:142466230-142469586 GCF_001723895.1 Crocodylus porosus | reverse complement strand
CCACCCCTGCACGCACACATATATACACACGCAAGGTATACATACCGTATATGTTATAGGTGACCATATTTCCAGGTCCAAAAAAGAGGACACCTCTCAGGGGGGCAGTCACATGAATGGTGCCCCTCACTCCTGACCTGCAGCCCCTTGCCCTGCTGCCCAAGCAGCTCCCGCATTGCACGTGCCCACTCGCTCTCTCACACACACTCACTCACTCTCCCCGGGCTTGCTGGAGCCCATGTGGGGAGCATGTGCCCCCCAACAGCCAGTCTCCTTGCCCACTGTTCCCAGCCCCAAGCAGCAGGCCAGGGACAGCAGAAAACCTGGACATTTGCTCTTATTTCAAAAACCCGCTCAGACACAGCACAGGGGTCCAAAAAAGAGACCTGGACATACGGTATGGTAACCCTAACATATACACACATGGGAACACACACATACACATATAACTGCATTAAATGTACTCAGCAGAGAAAATAATTGCCAGGATCAGGACGGTGCTGTGAGTATTCAGCAACATGGGTGTGGAAAAGTGCAACTTTTGAGTTGCTTGCTTCATTTCCTAATGGCCCTTTTGCAAAGCTAGTGTAAAGTATATTTGAAATAGCAAAGGCTGTTAAACCACTGCAGCGGTAACTCGGTTTGCATGGAGTCCTGACCGTGAAAGGTAGGAGCAAGGCAAGACTGAGGAGCACCAGGAAGAGCTGCACATGAAACTGGAATAACAGGAGTTGCTGAGTTGCTGCATGTTACGGAAGGGAGGAGCGTTAGCAAAGCCGTGTGGGTGTTGGCATGTGACATGACAGCGGGTGTTGCAGAATAGGAGTGAAGGTGTACACGTGTGGATGTGAGGGATTGGGACAGCTGTGCCTTGGGACGGTCTGGGTGGAGCTGCATTGACCAAGTTAAGGGGTTGGAGTGGGACGTGGCAAAATTGGAATAGCAAAGGGTGCCAGAACAACCACGTTTCAAAGGATTGGTTGTGAAACCTGGAGCTGGGAGTGGGACTTGACACCTTTGTAGAAGGACCTTTTTTAAATAACCAGCATGATTTAAAAGTAAGAGGAGTCTTTTCTTTTAAATGTGTTGAGTTTAGACTTCATGGCAGTAGAGGTGCTGAGAGCATTGGCAGGAGATAGACGCAGCAGTTAAATGAATAAGTGTCCCTTGCCGTTGGCTACAATCCCTGAGTAGAGCCGTGAAGAGCTATTTACTGCATTGCAACTATACCAGATAGCCACACAGCATAAATAATGGTGCACAGGGCAAAGTCCTGCTCCCATTAGAGCTGTATTTGGGATGCACCTAATTTTTTTTTCCATACAAGTGAAGAAGATGAAACGCCTGGAAGAATATAGAGCAGGAAACAGATGATAGCTCATTATTGACCTGGGCTGGGTTTGAATTGGTGAAGTAGGCTGCCTCGAAACAAACATTCGGGACATTTCCTCCCATTGCGTTATCACTGCTAGGATTGCTGGTGTAACCGTGGGAGATAGCCTGAACAGTACTAGTGGCGTACAGCTGTACGTGCTGTATTAGCCAGCAGTGGTTGCTCAAGAAGGAAATCCTGTTTTCCCAGCTTCTCTCTGCTCAATGCAGCCTGTAATTTGTAGCCACAGGTTGTCCGTACGAGTGGTTGCAACTATTGCAGGCCTGTTCAACAAGCTCTTTTGTGGTCTTCATAGCGTTACTGCAATATGGATGCCTATCTCATGTCCGGCTCAGATCCAGGAAGCAGGGGGTTTGCAGTGGTAGCGATCTACAGAGAAGAGATACCTGCCAAATGTCTTAAACGGTGAACTATGGAAGGTCACAGATACCATGTGAGATATAAGGGCAAGAAAGGCGTGAGGATGGTTGCATTGTACCTTATCTAGCAAAGCATTTAGCAGCATTAAATGAGAGAAACCACGGCAGCTCCACGGTCGATACGAGCATACAGGGGATGCTGTGTAGCGTGGCTGTGGAAGGAACAGCAGGGGCGTTGTGGGGCTGTCCTGGAAAGAGCTATTCCAACGGCCCAGCTGCAACGCCAAAACTTTTTAAAATATATCTACCCAAAGAACCTTGTCTGCCTATGTCCTCAGACCAACACAGCTACAATCAACAACCCTTTCCCTATGATAGCTTTCTCTGACCCAGCTTATCTTCCCTCCCATAATCCTGCTCTGATCATTAGGAGTCCAGTAACCTCTTCCATGCCAAAGTGCTCTTACTTTTCTTCATCCGCAGCAAGCACAACAAAATCCTCCAGCATAGACAAGGCTACTGATGAGCTGGTGAATTCCTATTACTTCAAGGAGGTAAAAAGCTCAGCGCTATGTCAATGATCAGAAGAGGGCTGCATTCATTTGGGAGCAGCCGGCATCACCTTGTAGTTGCTACCCAGTCACTCAGTTTGGTACCTCTTATGATGCACTGGGCCTCTTGTTTTGTGGGAAATATAAAACTTTAACAGCAGCCTAAAAGTTTTGAAACAAACCTGCCTTAATACCTGAAGAATGTGAGGATCAGAGTCTTGGAAAGTATGAAAGCGTGTTCCCGGGGGTTGCTGGGTCGTTGGGGTTGTCAGCCTGAACTGATGGATGGGGCAGAACGAGGTGGACACGGGGAAGCTTGATGTGGCCCCTTAAGCCGGGTAAAGTGTGTGGGGCCTGCTAACCCTGTGCACATGTTCTCCTGCAGGATGAAAGAGTGGTGGATACAGGTGGGGCTTCTAAGTGTGCCGCTTCTGGCTGTCTACCTGCACATCCCTCCCCCAAAACTGTCCCCAGCCCTTCACTCATGGAGATCGTCGGGAGGATACTTCACCTACAAGGCCCAGAACATCTTCTACAGAGGTGAGGTTCGCCAGAGCTCTGCGTCCTCTGTGGAGCCTCTGGCATGTCTGGTCAGTCGGGTAGTCCACAGCCTGTGATCACCCAGCTCCACAGGAGGCACATCATCAGACCTCTTTAGTGCCAAAAGTGCCTTGTTGCTCATAGATTTCATAGACATCAGGCCTGGAAGGGACCTCGGAAGATCATCGAGTCCAGCTGGGGTCATAGGATCCCAGCAAGATAAGCATCCAAATTTCTTTTGAAGGCGTTCAATGGACCTAGTGCTGGATGTGGGCAGTGGGGTCCCGCAGGGCTCGGTCCTCGGGCCTGCACTGTTCAACATCTTCATCGGTGATTTGGACGAGGGGGTAAAAAGCACCCTGTTCAAATATGCTGATGACACTAAGATGTGGGGGGATGTGGGCACGCCAGAAGGAAGCAACAGGCTACAATCGGACCTAGACAGGTTACAAGGGTGGGCGGATGAGAACAGGATGGGATTCAACACAGACAAGTGCAAAGTGATGCACCTGG
>NW_017728931.1:142417488-142466130 GCF_001723895.1 Crocodylus porosus | reverse complement strand
GTCCAGGTGATAGGTCACCTGGTCACAGAAGGAATGAGATTGGTCAGACAAGACCTACCTGCAACAAACCCGTGCTGGCTGTCCCTCAGGATGTTAGCCTGGGCCAGTCCCTCAAGGATGGCCTCTTTAATAAACTTTTCTAAGACCTTCCCCAAAATAGAAGTCAGGTTGATGGGCCTATATTTTGCCAGATCCACTTTCCTCCCTTTCTTGAAGATCGGCACCACGTCGGCCTTCTTCCAGTCTTCGGGCACTTCACCAGAGCACCAGGAGCTCTTGAAGGTCCGTGTCGAGGGCTGGGCTATGACGCTTACCAGCTCCTTGAGTACCCTTGGGTGTAAACCGTCAGGGCCGGCTGACTTGAAGGTATCCAGCCTGTCAAGGTGTTCCTTCATGAGGTCAGTGTTGATGGAGGGCAGGGGATCTCTCTCACCTGGGCGTCCCTGTCCTGTCATGGGCATGGGCGTCCTGTGGGACTGATGAAAGACCGACGCAAAGTACCAGTTAATAGGTTGGCCTTTTCCTTGGCATCAGTTGTCCCATCTGGTTCAGCAGGGGTCCAATGTTGCCCTTGCTTTTCCTCTGTCTCCCCACATATCTGAAAAAGGACTTTTTATTGTCCTTGGTACTTGTAGCTAGTTGGAGTTTTGTTGCAGCCCGTTGCTGCTGGGCCTTTAGGCCCTTCTCCATGGTGGTGGCACCAGGTAGTGCTAAAGATTCACAGGCAGATTCAAAGAGCAGCATCTTGAACGCTGCTGGATAGAGGGTGTGTAGGAAGCTAGTGGCTAGGCAGGGAGGGGAGACCCCTTATAAGGCACACATTGTGAGGGAGGGTGGTGGTGGGAGGAAACAGTGAGAAAAAGAGGAATTGAAGAACCCAGAGGGGAGCAAGGAAGAGACGTGCAAGGAGACATGGGGCGGATCAGGGTGAGAGGTGTGACGAGCAAAAAACAAAAATGGTCAAAATTTGAGAGATGCACAAAATGCTTGGGAGGGCAGAGGGATCCGGAGTCAAACGGGGACAGGAGGCAGGGGGAACGGATGGGAAATGGGTGAGATGACAGAGGTGCTCTCCCTTCAGCCTGGCGGGGGATGGCCTGGAGCTCTGCTGGGCTCCCCCAGGCACGAGCCCAGTGCAAAGGGGGAAGCTAAAATGAGTCTGAAGCGAACTGATAGGAAACCCCAATGACACGCTGACCTTTGTGTGCGTGGTGGAAGGCAATGCTGTGCTGCTGGAGACACTGTCCTGGCAAATGAGACATAATAGTTACATCCTCTTTATCCTTTAAGATCCCAGGGCGCTTTTCTCAAGAGCAGCAAGGTTAGCCCCACTGGTCTGGCCTGATCCTAGTTGTAATGACAGCTCCACAGCATATACATGCTCCCCAAGACACTGGGGGTATTGTCTGCTTCCTCCCATACACCTCTGGCTGCTGCTACAGTTCATGCCGGAAGTGGCTGTACATGAATGGCTGGTAAAGCGGTCCCGTACTACAGCTCCCTCATCCATTTCAGCATGCCTAGAGCAGGGAGATCCTTATGGAGGAAAGGTGCTGTGGAAACGGAAGGAGACTCTGAGTACCCCTGAGGTTGTGGGTGTAAGCAGACAGGTGCGATAGCCTCGAGCGGAGAGCCCCCCATGGCACTGTCTTGTGCGCAGTGCAGACTCTCTCCATCCGGTGCCTGGGGAACAAAAGCCCTGGTGACAGGGTTCGTACCTGTTGAGTTTCTCGGAGTGGCAGGGTCTTGGGTTTTGTGTGAGGCTCTACAGGTGGGTACTGTGATGGAGCTCCGTGAACAGCATAGCTGATTATTAGTCAGGCACCAACTGGGTCCGTGTTAGCAGCACTCGGTTGCTGTTAGCATTAGGACACTGTTACATTCCCCCATGAAGCTATTTCAAAGGTCTCTTTGGGATGATGGTGCATCTCACCGGTGTCCTGTTCTCGCCCCAGATTCGACGGGTGCAGTCGGCAGCTCTGACATCGTCATTCTCCTGCACGGCTTCCCAACCTCCAGCTACGACTGGTACAAGGTGAGAGGAACACGCAAGCAGAGTGGGGACTGTGCGAGTCAAACCAGCCATTTGTGCTTTCCCTGGGAACTCGAGGGAGACCTCCCAGGGGAGCGTCTGATGGGTGAATCGTGGGGGAGAGATCGCAGAACGACGGGACTTCTCCCTTTGTGGTACCACGAGCCTTAGACTATGGCAGTGTTTTTGTCCAGCCCCCTTCAAGTTACCTACCCTCCCACAATAGTGTGCTAGTGCTGTAAAGCTGTGACCAGCGTATCACATATACATCTCTTTCGCTCCTTCCTTCATCTTCTGCTTTTTTCCTGCCTTCTAGTCTGATGTCCCCTGTGCGCAAAACACTGTACCCATTTCATGTGCCTTACACTCCCACCTTTCCGGAAAGTCTTTTCTACTCCTCATTAATCCCTCAGTCCTCCCACTCCTGCACTTTTATCCCATGCTTTAAGTGGTCGTTCCTACTTGAAAGCCCCACGTTTTTTTCCATAAATGTACCACTTAAATGTGTAGCTTTCAGGGAAACACCCTTAGATGCTGGGTTTTGTGAGATCCAAATTCATCTTTGGCCACCCAGCTGGTCCATCTCCTGCTGATGAAGGGCGAGGTGGAGGTGGAGGTGTCTCTTTTGTGACCTATGGGAACATGAATACGTCTTCTAGAGATAACTTTGTAATGGCCTCTGACGGGGAGGGGCTACTGTGATATAAAAAAAACCAAGCTCCCTAACCCTAACCCTTGAACCTTTTAAATATGTGCCACTGTTTTTTGTTGCAATGAGGTTGGAGAAGGGTGGGAAGGGAGGTCACTACCACAGCGACCAGAGACGCGGTGGGCTGAGGTGCACTACCAAGGAATTGCCTTGGTAAGTCCTTCTGGAAGCACGCAGTGCCCAGGAAGTCTGGCTTTGCAGGAGACAGTCTGGTGCCACGTTCCCAGGAAGACTTCCTCTACGTCACACAGTCTGCGATGACTCTGAACATATCTTTTTTCCTATGTTCTGCCTTCCAAAAGCAAGGTGCCTGTTTTATTTGGGAGCATATTGTATACCGGAAAATATATCTGCAGAATCAGGTCTTATGAGAGAAGGAAGCTCAGAAGCAGAGAGCACCCTCTGGTTTGCCAGCCTGGCAAAACCCCACTGCAGGAGAGGACAAGTAACTCTTTACAAGATGTGTTGGCTTCTTCCAGTGGAGAATATCCCCTGCCATTCAGTTTGTGTGCACAAAATAGGACCTAGAGGGGAGCTGTGAGGAATATGGCAGTGTAGATCTGTCCAGGCTCCAGGGATATGAATGTGGCTGCTTCTGTGGCTGATTTTCCTCCCCCTCCCTCCCTCCCTCCCTTCCCTGTTCTTTTCACAGATTTGGGAAGGGCTGACTCAGCGGTTTCACAGAGTGATCGCCCTGGATTTTGTGGGATTTGGTTTCAGTGACAAGCCAGTAAGTAGTCCTGACGGATGAGTCCGCAGTTCCTTTCGGAAAATGAATGTAAAGACCAAAGCTCATCCAGACAACCGGAATTGCACAGATGGGTTTGGAAAGATGGCTTTTATTTAGTCGTGAATGCTGGCATCTGTTCATCTCTCAGATTGCTTTCAGCCTTTCTCTTGCCTTAAGGCTATTGTTGTTGTATTCACTTTTTCAGAACAGAAAGAAAGATAGGAATTGTTAAATTAAAAAGGTAGAAAAATAAAATGTCAGAAATGGGACAGGATGCAGCCTGCCCAAAGTGACCATGTTCTCTTGGGATGTTGACTCATCTCCAAAGCATGGCTTGCTCTGCTTGATCTATTAAAGAGACTTGGGGCAGATAAAGTGGTAGCTCCAGGCTACCTGCTTGGAATTACATTAGAGTAGGTGTAGCTTTGCAAACAAATTGCTGAGCAAATTGAAAAGCACTTAGCTCATCCTCTTGCAAGTGTTTCACACATCACAGATCCTCGGAGGGAGTTTTGTTATCTCCCTTCTACAGAGGCAAACTGACCACGTGCCTGTGCCTGTGGGCACAAAGTAAATTGGCAGGGACTGAGATGAGACCTCAAGCTGTTGGCTTTCAGTTCTGGGCTTGGAGGATGTCTGCATTTGTCTGTGAACATCTGCACGTCAGACATGGCCAGGTGCTGAATGTGGTTATACAGGGGCTGCTGCTGGCCCATTAAAAAAAACACCCCATTTGTACTTAGCTGATGAATGAAGTCACACAACCACTCTCTCGCTTTGCTTCCTAAACAGCGGCCCCATCGCTATTCCATTTTCGAGCAAGCCAACATTGTTGAGAGGCTGGTGGGGCACTTGGGCCTGCGAAACCACAGGATCAACCTCCTATCTCATGACTATGGGGACACGGTCGCGCAGGAGCTCCTCCACAGGTCACTGGAAGCACTAAAGCTCTGAATGCTCTTCATCGTCCTCTCCTCCTAGGGTCTAATTCCCTGAAGCTAAGTAAAAGTAAATGGTGCAGAGCCCCCTCTTTTCCCCATCCCACGTATGGGCGTGTTGGCTGGAGGTGGCGGTGGGATGCTCTGCTGATGGGTGCAGATTGATAGATGGAAGGAAGCTCAGATACGGCCGCCATTGACTTCAGCGGGAGATGAATTCCCAGGTGCAGTAGTTGAGGCCTTGTCTAGCTATTTGCCACGCTATTTGCTTATCTTGCTTCTCGGCCTTTGGAACCTGGAGGTTTATCCAGGCCACAACGAGTGCGTGAGGCAAGTCTTCACAAGCCAAGAGCTTCTGTCAGTCCCTGGTGACTAGGGCCAGTGTGAAACCCCAGTGCATGGTTGTTTGCAGGTCCAAGGACTCTGAGGCAAACACGTTTTGTCCCCGTCAGAAAATATTGCAGCAGGTAGCAATATTTTGCCTTTTGCTCTCTGCTCGGAGTGAGGCAAGTCAGTGGCAGGGGTTTCCAAGTGTCCGAACAGGGGTTAAAGTCCTGCGGCTGAGTTGTTCGGAGACGGAGGGCCATGTCGGGTACTTGGAACACGGCTATTCCTATTCTTACGGCTGCAGCCCTGTCTCTTGAGGAACTTTGCTTCCCAGATTTGTTTCCTGACATAGCAGCATCACTGTGATCTGTTGCTTGGTCTCTTTGTGGAACCAGCAAGGAATCTAACTCAGCATTTTGGTTTGCTCTCCCCAGGTACGAACATAATAAAACTGGAAGCATCTTGATCAACAGCCTCTGTTTGTCCAATGGAGGTAACCGTTCTTGTTTAGAATAACAGGGCATGCATTGGTGGGTCTCAGCCTGCTTGCCAGTGAATAGGGAACATCTCTAGGGAGACTGCTGATCGGCCCTTTTGTTGGACGTTTAATCATGGATGCTGAGGACTGAGTGGGCCAGGGTCACTGAGCTCTCCTCTTGTCCCCAGAGAGGTCCCTGGGGGATAGCGCTGAAGTCTGTTGGTGCAGCAGTGAGGAGAAGCTTTCACTGCTTTGTCTCATTTATGCATAGATGGAAGCTTTAGTCTTTGGGGTATGAGGGCAGTGCCCTGGACAGCACCAAAAATGACTCAAGCCAGGAAAAGAGAATGGCTTGTCATAAACCAGAGGAGGGCTAGGTAACTGGTGCCTGGCTGGGCCTTCTGCTATCTGTAGCAAAGGCATCAGCACAAACAGAAGATAGATCCTCTTGCACTGCGCACAAAAATGAATGACAGGAGGAAATGATGGAGCCTGAGACTCAGTGACACCTGCCCAGTATGGTGGTTCCTGGGTGGTTGCAAATGCTTTTGCTGGGCTGCTTGCAGGGATGGAAGGGGAGGGACCGGGAAATGTCAGAACGCAGCTGTTGTAATGACTGTGTCCGTTCTCTGGAAACTTTCAGGAATTTTCCCAGAAACCCACTACCCCAGGTTCATTCAGAAGGTGAGTGGCTTCTGTGTCTAGCTTTACTGAATCGGGACTCACGCGTCAGGAGCAAGGCTTGTGGGGTCAAGTTAGCGTGATGTGGAAGACCTTTTAGAAACACATGAATTCTTCAGGAGCTAGGGAGTGGTTTTCTCTCCAAGTTTGTCCAGAGCTAGTGCCCAAATCAGGCAATGGTTGGATCTGTTTCCCTTGGAGGGTGGTGGTGGGGAAGTATTGAAGTTATAAAACCAGCCAGAGAATCTTAGAAAATGAGGGTTGGAAGGGACCTCGGGAGGTCACATCTAGTGCAACCCCTGCTCAGAGCAGGACCAGCCCCAGCTACATCATCCCAGCCAGGGCTTTGTCTAGTTGGGCCTTAGAAACCTTCAAGGATGGAGATTTCACCACTGCTCTAGGTAACCCGTTCCAGTGCTTCACCACCCTAGCCAGTGTTTCACCACCATTTCTCTAGGTTTCAGAGATTCACGATGCTTTCTCTGAAATCACACAACCCCTGCCTCCCGTTTCAGTTTGGCCTCTGACAGTTTTTCACAGGGAAGTGATTAGTTATGTCAATCTGAAGGCAGGGTGGCACCTTATCAACTAATTCAGAAAGGCATAAGCTCATTTTGGCAGATGCAATGAGCGGACATCTGATGAGGCAGGTCATCACCTACACAAGCGTATGCCTTTCTGAATGAATCTGCCTCTAAGGTGCCACCTTGCCCTGCCTTTCTGCCTTTCCCAGCGATGCCTGCCTTAGTTTGGGGAGAGTCAGCTCCATGCCCTGGCACCTGCTCAGAGTGAAAACTTAGGAAAGCCCTGTCAGCTTTCACTTCTGTTATGGAGCAAGAGTATGTGCAATGTCTATATGTAAGGGTAACACTGGTAAAACTTAGGTCAGCTTCATTACACTCTTGCTTTGGAAAGCTTTGAGCAGCAGCAGAGGCAGGCAGAGGAGTTATTTCCTGGGGAAGAACCAAAACTGGAGGCTGGAGGAAGGGTAGAATAAAAGACATGTCAACCCCCTTGCAGCAGTTGAATGGCAGGGGAAGGGTACAATAGTGAGACTTTCTTTCTACGACCAGTAGGTTGTGGGTGAGTGGGAATGGAAGAGGAAACGTTTATTTCTTTGCAGTAACAGTCACTAGGGGCTTGGGAGGAGGGAGATCCAGATCTATCAGGCACTGATGTGAAAGCCAGAATGCCAGCCCGCTCCCTGTTCACATCGGTCGTGGGTGAGCTGTTCATCCCAGGTGCTGCCCCAAGACAGCAAACCCTCCTTCCTCTCCTGAAGCATCAGGAAATTCTCCCATGTTGGTCTCTGGCTTGTAAGAAGCTCGTCATTTCTTCCAAGCCTTGGTCTAAGTGTGTTGGCAGGAAATTCATGTGGGTCAAGAGATCAGTAGGCTGAAGGTGCTTTGTTGCAGCTTGCTAATACCTTTGAGACGTGTAGTGGCGCAGTGCATTTACTCGGTGGCAGAGAGGAAATTGTACTCTCGATTCTGTAGAACGGCTACAGAACGGATGTGGATGCTGGGATTTCTGGAAGAAAGACCCCCTGCGTAGGTGAGCAGCTGGCGTCGTCTGTGCTAGTGACCGTTTACTCCTTTTTCTTCTGGCAAAGATTCTCAAGGACGGTGGCTTCCTGTCCCCCATTCTCACCCGGCTAATGAACTTCTTCCTGTTCTCAAGAGGGTGAGTTGATGTTGGACTTATTGTATGAGACAAGCCTAGCCTGACAGGTGGATGGAGTAACTGAAACCCACAAAACACTCCCGCTTGCGTCTTTTCAGACACTGCATGGCTAGTGCTTACGCATTCCTCCCCGTGCAGGCAGTGGGTCCATGGGCAGCTCACGAATAGAGGCAGATGCATAGTGTTGAGCCACAGTTGAGCGAAGCCCCCTTTAACACCCATCTTTTTTAAACCCCTTTCCTTCTTTCAAAACTGCTCACTTGAGGACATCTGCTAGGTATGACACTGTCCTGTTCCCGAGGGTGACTTCTGGTGCCCCACAAAAATAATAAGAGTTGGGTCCTGTATTGAAGCAGCTTCACAGAGCCATGGAAAATGGGCTGGCAGGGCCTTCAGGAGGTCCAACCCCTAGCTCAGGGCAGAATTTAAACCATCCTCTGTGTCTCCTGAAATGCTGCAGGGATTTTTATGTGTCTCTGGATATTTCCCCCCACCAGGCTTGGGGCAGTCTTTGGACCATACACACAGCCTTCACAGGCGGAGTACTGGGACATGTGGACAGCCATCCGGACTAATGATGGAAACCTCGTCATTGACAGGTGTGTTCCTTTAACTTCTCCATCGACCCCTCCATGTCTGCAGCTGCTTCTCTTGGTGGCCAAGGTTTTCACTGCCAGAAACCCAGCCCTGGATGCATGTAGATGGAGCGTGGAGGAGGAACAGCCAGCAACCCAGTCCCAGCCAAAGTGTGCTGGTTAGATGCTTGTTGCACAGTGATTGAGGTCTGAAGGGGAGATGGGCCATGCACTGTTAGGGTGGGCAGCGGCTGTGGAGAGATCACAGTCCGCACCGAAGCAGTTTGAAGAGCTGTGCTCTATTTAGAGGGGCAAAGCAGCACAAATATCCCCTTGGATGGTGGAAAGCATCTGTGTGTGGTCTAGGAGGCAGAAATGCCCAAGTTCTGTCTCTGCCCCTGGCTTCTGCTGTGGCTTGGGCAAGTTGATTTAAACTACCTGCCAGAGATGCGGAAGGAGTTTATGCTTTTTCTCCTGCTTTCTGATGGGTCGTTTCCTTCAAGATAAGCTGAGAGGTTCACGTTCGGTGCCAAGAATGGTTTTCTCTGCTTCAAGTTTTCCCTTGGAGGATGTGGCAGTGCAGGTTATGTCCCTTCAGCTCTTGTTTCAACTGGTAAGGGGTGGGAAATGCTCGTTATTTAACATGAGCAGAGAGGTAGGTGGCTATGCTAGCATGAAGTCAAGGCAGATTTGCACCTGAGGCAGACCGAATCAGAGAGGCACCCGCTCTTGTGAGCAACGGCTTGCTTATGCACCTCTGATTCAGCAAGTCTATAAGGTGCAAATCTACCCTGCCTTTCATTTAACTGCTTTTCTTCCAGCTGTTTGTGTGGGAGCTGAGGCAGATACACGGCAGTCGAAGGAAACAAGCAGAAGTCAGACACCCGAAAGGAAATCACCTCCTTCCTCAGTTCATTGGGTTTCACTTTGGTGCCTTTTCGCATAAACCTGTTTATTGTAGGGAGAGATTTGTAGGAAGATTGTAAAAATGGCTTCTTTTTCTTCTGCACGGCATCTTTGGCTGCCGCGTCTGTGGAACAGGGCTCATTGCACTCCTTCAGTCCCTTGCCAGCTGCTGTGAGGCGTCGTTACGCAGTATCTGTAGGGCATAAGGAAGGTATAAAGTGTCCAGTGTGGTGATAGCTTAGAGGAGGCTGTTGAAAGGACCCTGTCGCAGTGCTTTTCATACAGAAGACAGGGCAAGGTGGCACCTTGGAGACTAACTAGTTCAGAGAGACATGAGCTTTTGCAGGTAGAAACCGACTGTGGCACATACACTGCCGTGAATCTTATCCGTGACTCCTCAGTGGACAACTCAACTCAACGCTTTAATGGGCAAATCAGTGCAAAAATCTTTCCTCTAGGATTGGACGGCTGTTGGGCATTTGCCTTCTTCACTCTGCACTATGTTGTCAGAGGATCTCCCTTGCTGGAGGTCAGAAAAACCAGTCATGGCTCTTTTATTTTGTTCTGAAGATGGGCTACGATGCCCAGCCTTTGGCCACGCTGCCACTGGCCGTTTATTGTAGATCTAGCTGCTACTAGTGGGAGCTGAGCCAACACCAAAAGGAGGAGATAAGAGGATTATGGGATTGACCCAGATGGCTGCACTCGCCAGCTCTCCGAACTGAGACCAGTTCAGCCAAGATGAGACAGGGATGTGCTTTCAAAGCTGGCTCCTACCCTAGAAACCCCACTCCTATCTCCAGCCGGGTGTTAGACCACCATAGGCTTTCCCTGGATTCAGTTGTACATCCCTCGTGCAGTCTGCTCGCTAAGCTTATTCAGTGCAGCTGTTCAGGCTCAGAAGGGTCTTTGCAGTCATAACAGCTGAGAACAATTTCAAATGCAAATTTTAGAGCCAGGAGGAAAATGTTGTGGCCTTCGGAAAGCAGCTTCGCAGTCCCGTAGCAGAGGCTCTGCTCTGAGTGGTGCTGAGAGGAGATCAACTTAACGGCAGGTCTGCACTGCTCAGAGCAGCTGCGCTCAACATTTTGGCTCCGCGAGCTGGATGAGTGTCCTGGAGCTGGTCTGCGGGCTGGATGGAGCCCTGCACATCAGGATCAGGACCCTCCTGTCTCACCTCTGCATGCCAGGATTGGGCCCCAACACCGCCTCAGCCTGTTGGGTTTGGGCCCTAGGGGGCACTGCCCCCTCCCACTCCCACAAACCAGAATTGGGGCCTGTGGGCCTGGTGCTGCCCTGTCCCAGCCACCTACATCAGGCCTGACCCTGACTGGGCATCCACTCCAGGACTCCCCGTGTGTCTGGACATTCAGCAACAGGGGAGCGGTGCCTCTGCTCCATCGCTTCCAAATTTCCGGAGCTGTGCAGGCCAGATGTGGCGTGCAGCCGGGGTCGAGCACTCCTGGTGTAGAGGGATCCCAGCCAGCTCAAAAGCAGTAAAGCTGTGTTAGCGTGGTGGGAAACATGGTTAATTAGCTCAACAGAGAGCTGTGCATGCTGTATCAGCTCCTTGCCAGCTTGCTCCGGTCTCTGAAGTCTTCAGAACAGTCTGCACAGGAAGGTGGAACCAAATGTCACTGTCCCTTTTTTTCCTTCTCTCGCTCCTCTGCAAGGGGCCTTAATGCTGCTTCCTCCTCAGGCAATCGGGGCTCGTGGTAGAGGTGATCTCTTTTATGAGACCAACAACATTTTTTTGCAAAAATCTTGTTGAATTGCAAGCTTTCGGGCACAAACCCCCTTCATCAGGCATCGGAGAAAAGATTGTAAAAGTTCTTCTGGGTAGACATGAAAGTGCATATTTCATAGGATTTCACAGAGGAGTCGACTGATGGAAAACTCCTCCTCTGGGCGGCAGTTTTTTGCTGGTAAGGAGCCTCTCACCTCCTGTGAGGATCTGTGGTGATGCAAATGACTTTGAAACAAAGGCAGGAGCAGGATCTCAGGTTTCAGACGGTCCGAGTTGCTTCCTCCTTGGGAAAATATGAAGATTTCATTTGAAAAAAACTGGCTCAAATTTGATATCTTCCATGTGCCAGGTATCCAGGTTGTAGCCATATCGGTCTAGAGGTAAAGGCAATCAGGGCTCATGGTAGAGGTGATCTCTTTTATAGATATAGATATCTTTTATAGGAGATAGCTATAAAAAAGATCACCTCTACCATGAGCCCCAATTGCCTTTTCCTGTAGACCAATACAGCTACAACCTGCATACCTGCCTCCTCCTCAGTAAACTCAAACCATTTCCCACCTAGGCAAGCAGGCAGCTGAGAGCTGAGGGTCCGTCAGGTAGTTCGACTGCAGGAGCTACCAGATCTGCTTTTCTGCGACTCTGCTTTCAGCAAGCTAATTACCTCATTTCAGGCAGCGCAAGAGCAGTGGCACATTCAACAGATCCCGATTCAGGCCCTGACTTGGGGAGCTGCACTGGTGGCTGCAGTGGAGGAGCTGGGGTTTTGTTCAGTGGTAACCCGCAGCTCTGAGCTCAGCTGTGGCCTGCTTGTTTCAGCAGGAAGGACAGTACTTCGCAGGTAGCATGCAGCTCTTTTAGGGCAGGGGGGAGCTCAGCCTTTTCGGTTAATGGGTTCATCCTCATAGCGGGAATCTTCGAGTGCTTCACCTGGGCAGGTCAGCACCATTATCCTGTTACGGTTGGTATTACCGAGGGCAAGGCAAAGTGGCCTAGTTCCCAGCTTCGTGACTGGGACGCTGGAACGTGCTCACGCCTCCCTGGGTTTATTGTGAAAGGAAGTGGTGTTGTGTTGCACGTCTCTGCTGGAGCGCAGTGCCGGCGAAGATGCTTGCAGCAGGGGCGTGGGCGCTGCCACATGATAGGGCCTTTTGCAGTCATCTTCCATCTCCAGCGGCGGTCATTATCTCCTACCTCCCACTCCTTGTCACCTCTCAGCCACTGCTCCAAACACTAATACCAGGTGCATAAATGGCTTGCTGGAAACTTGAGGCCAGCAGCGTCCTGTCCAGGAGCAGCTGTCGAGGCCAGGAGGAGCAGGCCGTGCGCTATCCAGGCCTGGTAAAGCCTCCTCTGAAACAGGGAGATGCTAATCGGATCCCGCCTGCGTTACTGAATAGACTCAACGTGTGACGTCCGGGGTTAGTCCCTTGGATGCTGTGTCGTGGGGGACCGTGCAGCTCACTCAGCATCTTTGGCTTTTTTTTCTGAATAGCTGGTCTCCTCTTTCAGGCATTATTTTTACTGCCCCTTCGGACAGTCTGAGACGAGATCCAGAAAGGAGGACAGTGCTTAGAGTTAGGTCCAGAACAAGGCTGAGCAGACAGGCTGTTCCCAGCTCTGCCAAAGAAATGTTCGTGACCCTGGGCGAGTCTTGGGGACTGAATGCTCCAGGGGTGCTGAGCCACTGTGTGTCCCATTGAAACCAACAGGCATCATAGTATTATAGAGAAATAGGGCCAGAAGGGACCTCCAAGGGTGCTGGATATGCAACCCTCAGGCTGAGGCTGCCTGGTCCATGCAAAAGGAAGGATAATGTCTGATTTACAGGGCAGGAGAGGTTAGCACCTTGTTTGCAAAGGGCTTCACAGTCCTCTGAAGGAAGAAGAGAAGGCAACACAGAGCAGATCCCTCCGCTGCTGAGGCTCAGCCAGGATAGCGCCAGGTAGATACAGCTCGTCAGGGCTATACACGTTGCGCTGTGCTCTCTGATCTTGGCAGGGTTTGTCTCCATGTGCCCACCCCACTGTCAGTGCAGCTTGGTACCCACGCTAGCAGCATCATAAGATTTGGGGATGCTGTTCTCAGGACAAGGCCGAGGCATTGCCCTCGGGCTACGGGTCCAGAAGTCAGCACCTGCTCTGGGGCAGAGGGCTTCAGCCTCCAGGACTCTGACTCCAGCCCCTTTTGCTGAATTGGGCTGCACTGGGGAAGCGAAAGAAAATACAGCCAAGATCTCCCCTCACTGATCCTCTTGTTCTCTAGTATTTTACAGTACATAAATCAGCGGAAGAAGCACAGAGACCGCTGGGTTGGGGCTCTGGCCTCCACCACCGTCCCACGTGAGTAGGGAGTCGGTTTATTAGGTTGGGAGAACTTCTCGCACGGGGTCTCAAAGACAGGGATCGATCAGCCTCTCGCTCTGACCTTCCCCCCCGGTCAGACGGGGATTTTGGTCCCTTGGGACACAGGAAATCTATTCACTTCCCCCAGCCGCAGTGGCTGGAAGTTGAAGTTGGACAAATCCGGCCTCAAAATAGGGTGGAGGGTGACAACCATGGGAAGAACTGACTGCTGTTAGTGGAGTCTCTGTCACTGGGGATTATTCAGTGCTGTTGAGCTCATCCTAAAAGAGATGCCCTAGCTCAAGCAGGAGCTGAGACCTCCTGTGGTCTGGGCTGTCCAGGTTAGGCTAGATGGTCACAATGATGCCCTACGAGTTTTGTAATTAGCTTCCCAGTTGCCAGCTTCCAGCAGGAGGATCTGGGCTACATGCCAACTTTATGGAAATGGGGGACCCCTCCCTAACTTGCTCCTGCGGCCTTTGGTTAAGGGCAAGTGAGATGCGGGGGCATCCGAAGCCCAAAGCCTCTGGGCTTGGGTTTGCACGTAGGATGCCCACAAATGAATCTGCAAGTATCTAATTTGGGAGGATACTTGCTGGCTGTAGCACCACATATGGTGTTTGAATGATTGAGTGTTGCTCAGTCGGGAGGATTCGGAACTGCTGTGGCTCATTTGACCTGGAATATGAAAAGTTTTCTAAAAACTCTCCTGAACTTAATCCATGAATACAGATGAGGCCATGCATGGTTCCTCATCCCCGTAGAGTTTGTCCTCCCCCTTGCACAGCTACGGCGTGCATGCCTACTCCTTTAACCACACTGGTCCAGGGTATTTCCAGCTTGTCAGAGCAGACAGGGCTGGAGTGGCCCAGCTTCTTCGGAGCGGAGGTTCCCCTGCTAGTGTCCGCTCAGGCCTGTATGTTCCAGTGCGACAGGTGCAAAGTCACAACCCCTCCATTTTCATGGAGCTCCCCAGAGACCTTGCCGCACCAGTGCCCGTGTCTGCGTGCCAGGTCCTTCTGCCCCGTTCACCACAGAAGATGAACCGCCTGTCTCAGGCTCATCTGACACACCAGGCCCTTTTGAGTTCAAAAGTCGTCTACCCTCCACCAGCTGCCAGCTTACTCAGGCAGGTAAAGATAATGGGTCAGGAACATCCTGGTGGATAAAGCTGTGTCTGTGCTTCTTTTTTGCAGTGCATTTAATCTACGGGCCCCTGGATCCTGTGAATCCATATCCAGAGTTTCTGCAGCTTTACAAGTAAGTTGTCGCCATGTACTGGGCAGAGCTAAGGATTGATTTTGGTGCAGGGGCTGCTGTGTTCAGCGCCGAGTTTTGATTTCCTCCTCACTTCACATGGTTAGGAATCAATGGCTACACCCTCACGAATGACAGTCATGTAGATGCCCAAGTGTGCTCTGCTTCTTCGTTGCCATCCCCCTTTTGAAAGCCACGCAGCTTTGCTTCTCCGTAGATCAGCAGCTCTCAGCCTTTTTTAGACTCCCGGCACCTTCAGAAGCTTCGATTGAGGTGAATAGGTGTGTAGCAGGAATCGCAGATTGGAGGAATCTGATGGGCCATGGCATGAAAACTTGTGCTGTGGTGACAGGACACAAGAAAGAAAAAAGGAGACCTCTCAGATGACCCCTCTTAGTTTTCACTCATTTTTTGAGTACAGAAAAACAACAGAGCAATTCTTCTGTTGCAAAGAACTCAGCAAGACCCCAACGGGACGGACTTTTTATTACTCTGGATTCCTCTTTGAAATCTCCAGGTTCACCTTGTGAATCCTGTCTTCACGCCTCCCCGTGCTCCCTGCAGTACCCTTAAAAGAATCTCAAGGTACCCGGTTGAGAATCACTGATTTAAATTAATAGCAAGGCACGTGATTTCTGAAGGGTCACCACTGCCAAGCACTCAACATGCTGTCAGAGCTGGAAGTCTTTCCCCACTGACTGAATTTAGTATGGGGAAAAAGTCTCCAGGTCAGAGAGGAGAGTCGCAGAACTGTTTTGAAGGCAACGTCTGGAACATGAAAGCAATCTGATGGGTTAGTTTTGTCTCAGCCCTTGCTGCTAGCGATCCCGTCAGCTGAAGGGACTGCTGTTTGCCAGTCAGATCAGACAAAACTTGAGGTTCTTGCTTTATTTAAAAGGGTCAGTTAAGTACCCTCATGGTGCGGGCACTGCGACACGTCGTGCATTTTTAATCTCCCAGCTTTGACAGCCAACATCAAGTCAGGTCCACTTTCAGCTTCTGCAGCATCATCTTACAGATGCTCGGTACAAAACAGCTCTCCACTGGAACACGCAGTCGTCTCCACCTGCATAAAACCATTTATTTTTAACCAAATAAGCAGCGGCTCGAGGTTCAATCATCTCAGGACTCCTTTTTACTGCCATTCCACTTCAAAGGTGAGGGATGTGATCTAGGTACACGTGAAGACTTGGCCTTTTGCCAGCTATTGCATTGGATCATGTTCATGTAAAAGCACACAGCCTCCCTGGATCAGGGTAGGATGGCCAACCTAGCAGGAATAGCACTTTGGTTAAAAATGGCCACTGTATCACAAGACCCCTTGCCATAAATGAGGCATCTACTCTCTCCTGGCAGCCTAAACTGCCTATGCCACATACCCCAGTTCCCGCACTTAATATTTGTTGTGTTCTTCCAACAGGAAGGTGCTTCCTATGTCCACGGTCTCTGTTCTTGATGACCACATTAGCCACTATCCACAGCTTGAGGATCCTACGGGCTTCCTGAATGCATACTTGAACTTCATCAACTCCTTCTGAGCACCAGCAAACTCTCTGGCTCATGTCTGCTCTCCATTTCTGAACCAGGCCGTGGTGGAGCAGATGCAGACTTTGTTTCCAGGCCAGGTGCTGTTTCCAGATCCATGTATACACCTGAACCTTCTGAACCTGGGGAGGACAAGCCAGCAGGATGGATGCTGTGTGCCTTCCTATGCATACCCAACTCATTCCTACCCTGACAGAGCAGCTGGGCACTAGGAAGTGAGAATGGGGTTGTATAGGAGGGCAACATCTCTCAAGTTGCTCCGGAGTCTTTACCGGTCTTACCCCCAGAAGACACTGCAGGAAAGTAGCTATTCATTGGAAACCACGCACCAGATAGCTCATTTCCAAATCCCAGGCATGTGTCTTTTCTCCTCCATGCGTGCAAACTGAGCCGTTGCACAGACAAGGTTGAAACGACCTGTCTGTGTTGTTTTAAAGCGTTACTAACCCTGAGTGTCAGGATTTAAAATACATGAAAGCAATCTAAGGGCTTATCAACACTGAGTATCCTTCCCTCACTGAAGCAGCAAACCCCTCAGTCCCTAGGCAGTTAAATTGCTGCAGCTGGCAGGTCATTGTAGACCTGCTCCAAGGCAGCACCTTGGCTTCTTGCCATGCACCCAGATTTGCTAATTTTTGGTGCCATCAGCCAGTAACGAAGAGGCCTGCTCTAACCCATGCTGGCTTACAAGAAGTCCATATACTTTGCTTTAACACAGTCAAAGGATCAGCCTGAACCACAAAGGGATGGGGGCTCTTTTCTGGAAGCTTTAGTTTCAGCTAAATTTAATTGCTAACTACAACTACAGGACTGGCAACAGCATCACCAGCGAGTTCTTCTAGGCAGCTGCTACTTAAAGTCACAGGTTTGCTACTTAACCCATTTTCCTAGCACTGGCTGGGAGAAATTACCTAGAGCTTCATTCAACCTGGTTAGGTAAGCAATTCCACTCTCATTCTGAAAACCTTACGTTCACTGGCACAGGAAGCACTTTACAACTCTTAAGCCTAGCTCCTGAGGAAAAACACCCCAACAACTGTCCCATGACAACTGCATGAAGGACATCAGTGTCTGTTTTTAAGAGGCAGGGAATTTAACTAGGGAGTACCAATGCTTTGCTTTAGGCTTATGGGTGAGAGGGGTAATTCATAACCCAATTTAACCTTAATGGGACATTTAAATCTCTCTAGGCTTTCCCTGATTTTGGTCCAAAATGCATGCTGTATGTTGGAGGCAAGAATTCTTGCGGGTGATATCTTTCATTGAACCAACTGCATGGTTGGGCAACATAGGGAGTGTGTATACATTAAAATCATAAAAATCAAAGGACCTGAAAGGACCTGCAAGATCACCAAGTCATGGGCAGAAGGTTATTGGGCTCAAAATGATCTAGGAAAAGTCTTCCAGGTTTGTTCTCTTGGTAGAAAAAAAAAAGAAAAAAAAAGTTACCCACAACCACCTGTACAGACATTCAAATGCTGAAGCTCAGCAAGTGTGCCCTTCAGGCTCCCTTAGTCTTCCTGATGACAGACGGCAGCAATGCAGAGATTATCTGCCCCAGACTGCCCAGAGTCAGCTTGTGTTATTAGCATGTACAGACATGTGTGCTCTTAAGAGAAATGCTCCTGGAAGTGATTTAACCCTGGCTGATCCCAGGTTATTTTTCTCCCAGAGTGGTCATTTTCATTCTGGGAGACAAAGCTTGAACATGTGTATGCTTGTGGTTTCTCCTGGGACAGCTGTGATTCTCCCAAGAGAAACTGAATGTCTGTTGGAGGCCTCAGGCAAGCTTGTGGGCATCGCAGTACCCTTTCCTCAGGCCTCTGGGAGATAACACCCACAAGAATTGCTGCCTCTTGTATTTCCGGGACCACCATGGCAACACCATCACCTCAACACTACCAAAATATTTTGTATGTTGGCCTTTTTCACAGGAACTGGGGGGAGGGAAGGAGGAAAGAATCATTAAGTTGATTCTAAAGCTGCCTCAAGAGCCATCGCTTTGTGAAATTCCTGGCATCTCTAAATACCCTTCAAACAAGAGTTTCCTATTGAATGATGGGGTGTACGTTTGTTGGGCTGCTTTTCCTGTTCCGAACTGAGGTTTATCACAAGCTCAGCCGAGCTGCTGCAGTTCTCCCATCCCAGGACTGAGAAAAGCCAGAGCAACAGGCACGCATTAAAGAGTGTGCACTACTACTGTGGTAGTGTAGATTTTATTTTACTAGGAGCAGTTTGAATCAGGAATCCCACAACTGAACTGGAAGAATCCATGTTTATTTTCTGTTATTAAAAATCTCTTTTGACAAAAAAGTCAAGACTTATTGGTTTTTATCCTCTACCAGGCTGAGAAACTTCCCCATTCTCTACAAGAGAGGCAATAAGTTAGGCAGGAATGTATCATGACCAGAGGAGGAGGGATGAGAGAGAGAGAGAAGCCGGCATGAACCGGCCAGTGCCACTGTTACTGTAACATACAAAATATTTACCAAATTGAGGAATAAAAACTACATGCAGGAGGAGACAGGTGTTTGAGGCACCAGTGTAGGGCCTGCTGGTGGAGTCCCAGCCACAGGTACTAAGTGTTGTACTTGACAGCCTATCATGGACTTAGCCGACAGAGGCCAAGATGACATCAACAGGCGTTTCCTCTTTGCTCCTGACAGTCACCTGCATGGTCACACCATCTCCAAGGGCGAGCCTGGACCTCACCAGGATATCGTGGCCTCCTCTGTACACACCTGGGGACAAAATTATAGAGTAATACCGAAGCAGCTCAATCAGTGACTTGGAGCCTGGAAACCTGACTGCTGTGCATTCACAACCTGGTTAATGCAGGAGCCAACTGAAGCTTTAGCCACCTCTGGAACAAGAAGTGGTTGACAGCTAGCAACAATATCCAGATGGATGCTGTTCTAACAGGCACCTTCAGGCTATCCTAGCAGTCTGACTCAGGAGGCTAAAAACCAACCAGCCAAAGCTAATGGGCTTTCTGTGAAAAAGTGAACGTCCTTCTTTTTATGCTCCACGAGCAGAGCTACTTGGAGCTCCATGCCACAGGTAAGAGAGGATGGAAAGAGGAGCCTGGAAGGGCTCCATCCAGTGGCCCTTTGTGATGCTAAGCTACGCCAAATGGCTCAAAGACAATTGCCAGCCAGGTCCATAGAGGTAAGTTCTCCAAGCACTGGCTTACAGACTGCTCCAGACCTTTCTGAAATCGATGCATAGACTCACAAGCCTGGAAGGGACGTCTAGAGGGCATCTGGTCCAACCTCCCAATCATCTAGTCCATAGGCAGACGATCATCTAGACAAACATCTAGTCCATATGCAGACACTTGTGGGGACTCTCTACCCGACTCCAGCAGATGTACTGGGATGCTTCAGTGCAATTTTGCATAATATAACCAACAGCAGAATAAGTCGGCGTAAGAGCTTTCTAGAGTCCTTCCAACACATTTCTTGGGAATCCCTGGAGGAGTGCAATCAAGTACAACAGCAGCTCTCAGTGCCTGGCATATCAGGATAGACTTTGGTGAGCAGGAAGAGTGAACTAGGAAGTGGCCTCAGACTGACCATGGGCAGAGAACTCAATCTACGGGGCACTTAATCCACAGGTTAGTCCCTTTAATACCCAATGGAAAGAGCAGCATTGGAAAAGGCATGTGCCAAACAGCATCCCTCGAAGGCAACAGGTCCCTCGTCTGTCAGATGGATCTTGCCTTTCACAGAAGGTTCTCAGAGAACAGTTCTGTGCCCTACTGGAGCACTAACTGCCAGGACAACAAGTCTGCATTGCAGGGGGTGCATCATTTGTTCTCCAATAGAAGGATGAAGCAGGGAGTGAGAAAAGCATGGAAACATGAAGCCCAAAGGGGGCAGCACTTACCGGCAAGATACAGCGTGTGGGCATTCTTGTTCTCTGGCACTTTGTCTGACCTCTCGCAGGGCTGCATGCCCAGGAACTTGATGATGTTATTGACAGCTTCTGTATTCAAAGGTTGAAGGAGACTGTTATTTGCACCCGGTCTCTGCTTACAGGAAGGAACCCTGGCACTGAAGTGGAACACTTCCAGTTCACCGGACCTTCTCTGAGCACCAAGCAGCCAGCACATCGTGCTACCTGGGCGAGACCTCTCTGCAGTCTCCCCACCTAACAGCGCCTCTTCTGCCAAGGGCAGCTTAAGACTATAACCTTCCCCAGTCTGCTGCCGTTAGTGGTTTCTTGTTGCTCCCAAGCCCAACATTAGAGCATTAAACCCTGCTGCTGGATCACTGAGATACCAGACTGTACCAGGCACTAGAAGATTCCCACCAAGCTGGGCAACCATCGCAGCTGGGTCACCAACCTATTACAGCGGGGGGGGCTGTCTCACCATCTAAGGTTTTAATTGAGCTGAGAGCAAAGGTTTCCTCCTTCTCGAAGTCGTCTCCCACTTCCTCCCAGGCGGCAGCAAAGTTGGGCTTCAGGACCTTTTGAATATGATCGGACACTGTCACCTCCAGGTCTTCCAGCTGGGAGAGAAACAAGGGAGGTGTTGGGCCGCGCACGGTTACACTGTAAGGCAAAGATTCTTTGCAAGGGGAAAAGTCAGGCAACAGCTCTGCCTAGAATTATTTCTGATACAACCCCAGTGGGCCTGGCTCTCTCTCTCTCAGGACTGCCCATTAACACAGGTCCTAGATAATAGAGGGGCAGCCCCACTGGTGGCTACTAGTGAGGCTTAAGACTTTTAAACAATTACTTCAGGGAGACAAAAGTGCATTGGTAGAGGGGACATCCAGCAAGCAGGTACCAAGGCACCTCAGGGAGAGGCTGGATAACATGCCTAGACCTACTCTACGGAGGGTCACTTGCAAGCAGTCTTCAGGCTGCCAAGGGCGTGAAGGAGTTTAGGCTGTGCCCAGAAGTGTAATAGGCACGTTGCTGAGGCCATGGTGAGCTAATCCAGGGCCCAGACATGCTGGGAGAGAACAGAAATGCGCTGGGGCAGGAGGAAGGCTGGCAGAGGGTCACGCAGAGCAGACCAGGTTGAATCTCTATCCAGCTTCTGCACTCTAGCACTAAAGGCTGTTTGCTTTTGGCAGAAGCGGGAGGTTTGGAAGGGGATCGGAATAAGATGAGGGGCTGAAAGCTGCAGCAATCTGGGGATGGAAACAAAGGAGAGTGTGAAGTAAAGGAGACAGCCAGCTGGCTTGGGCAGCTGTGCTCACAACCTCCAAGCAATGGGCAAAACACCTGGGCTCTACAACAGACGTACCACGTATTCGTCATCGTAGCCATCGTCTTCTGGGACCCTCGTGTTCGGGTCGCAGTCACGGACTGTGAACTTCATTGTGCAACTGAAAGTACAAGCAACTGGTGGAGGAAGAGGGAAGGGAGAGCACGTCAGAGCGTGGGGAACACAGTGTCTTCCACCCAGGCCGGGTACTGGAGCCCAACAAAGGGACTAGGAATGGCAGTATACCTGGCCCATCCCCAAACAACAGTCAGGCTGTGCTGTGCCTGTAACACTCAGTTTAAGGTCAGGGGAGGCTCCTGGATTAGCGACATGCAGAAGCGAAAGCACACGGGAGTCACTGACGCTTAATACTTTGGAGCTAGGTCAAAGAAAAGTCAAGAGCTGCTGGAAATCAGACAGACTAAACCAGAGACACGGGCCCTTGCTCAGGGATTCAGGCTAACTGTAGTAATCTCCGGTGACAATCAGGCCCCAGCCTTGAACATTCAGGTCAAACTAAATCCAGCCTCAGTGAGGTTTTCACTAAGTGCAAAGGCAAGACTAGTCCTCTTCTCTACTGGGAGGGAATTCTCTCGCTCCCCACATTCACAGAAATTTTAACCCTGTGGCTGAGGGGGGACAGCTACCATAGAACAGCTACCCTGCTTTTATGGTGGGGCCCATCTTGTTGGCGTCTCAGTTTTGTGGGGTCTGCTCCTGTATTTCATTCACTGAGTGCCCGTACATCCAACATGTAGCTCCGATAAGCTCCTGGCAACAAGCCCTTTTCTCCTGGGTTAACTCCAGATTCCTTTGTGTTTCTTTTTCAATCTTCCACTGGAGCGATAGCCAGGTCAAAAGTGTGTATATATCGACTAAAGCTCAGTCCTACACAAATGCTAAGCAGAGTGGCTACTTGAATGAGAAGAGTAGTAGAATCTGACATGCAGGGTGCACAATAAATTAGCACAATGCGAACAGATCAACTGAGTTTAGATGACGGATTGTACAGGATGGTTTGGATAGGGCTGATCCTGCCTCAGGCAGGGGGGCTGCTGGAGGTCCCTGCCAGCCCTGCTTCTAGGATTAGAATGAAATCTCGCCAGGGATTGATTCAGAATTCGTTCGAGGGACCGACGTAAGTGAAATATCCTCCCTTCTCAATTGGTACCTGCAGCAGGATCGTCCTGGGGCAGCTGCACGAGAGTGTAGCACATGCCTGGCTGGTTGTAAGGGAGGCTGGCTGCTGGGATGCAGCAAATGACATCGTAAGCGTCCGATGGCTCCATCTGCACAGTGACCTTCTCCAGTAACTGGTCATTCAGGGTGTTTGTGCAGTCAAACTGTAGGAGAGAAGCAAAAGAGGGGTGGGGGCTGTGTGTAGCAAAAACGTTTTTTGCAGTCAGCTTTTTCCCTAGCTTTATCCTGCAATGGCATCTTCTATTCACTGACCCCCAGCTCTGCTAGTTGGGGGAACTCTTAAGAGCAGATTGGATTATCTTCTTGTCTTGATCCTCAGAATAAGCCTGCTGTTTGCCAGCCCTAGTGACAAGCAACCTGAGGCCTCTAAGTATTACTCAAACTCCCAATTCAGTCAGGTTACAACAGCAAGCTCCCACCAGGAAAGGCTATTCTCCTCCAAGATGGACTAAATACCAGTGCATTTGCAAGAAGCCCAGGTGTGAAAAGGAGTCCAGCTAAGGGGCTCAGCTTACCTGGAAAACTATGTGATTGGTGAACGTGTGCTTAATACAGCGAACAAAATACTCTGTTTCAGCTTCTGTAAGCTGCATGGACTCAGATGACTTAAATAATGGTCCTAAGTTCTTGAATTCGGGAATGGCAGCGAGTTGTTCTGCAGAGAAACAGAAACTCAGTCATGTTTTAAAGGAAAAATTTGGTAAATCACCTCTTCCCTGCGTAAGAGAAGACACAGCACACCAGTAACACCTGAAGCATGAGACCCGCCCCTCCACAATCCTTTCAGCCCATACCTTGGTATATGTCCTGGCGAGATGGAGCAACTTTCTCTGGCTTGTTGGTTACTAGCGCAATTTCTGCAAGGAGAGAAGCAAAGATACCACTGTTAAGTTTCTTAACAGGAGTCTCTCAGGAGACCATATGGTTAGGGTAACTGAAATCACTGCTTCCTGGAGCTCTCGGATCAAGTGGGCAGGGCAGAAGGGAGGAAGATTACAACAATGTTGGTTCTAACAATCCTGCAAGATCAGAAAGGCACTGGGGCATGAGAGAAGATGGTCAAACTGGAATGGACTGCAGGGCTCTTTGCCTTCCTGTGTGGCAGAGGGTGCAATCCTCATCCCGGGATCTGTTGAGCATATATTATCAATCTTTGCGGCAGCAGGACGATTGGCTGCTGTGGTCCCTCTGCTCTGCCTGTGGCAGGTTCAGGTGTGATGTTTTGTGGTTGTGTCAGGGTTGACAGTTTTAAAAAGAGTTTAGATTATTGGATGGTTTGGACAGGACTGATTCTGCCTCAGGTAGGGGGATGGTCTAAATGACCTCTGGAAGCCCCTTCCAGCCCCACTTCTCTATGCCTCTCTGATCTACACAGTCATTTAAAACACTTTTGGGTCCCCTCTCTCCTCTCCTCATGCCTTCTCCACCCAGGGGCTCTGGAAGGCAGAAGCAAATGCTTCAGTAGGACAGCAGAGGAAGAGTTTGGACCATGGATAAATGAGCTAGCTCCACGCTTTGGTGGTGAAGGTCCAGCTCTGCTGCACCCAAGAGCCAGACAGGACCTTCAGAAAGGCCCGGGGTGCAGTAAGCGATGTGGTGTTCAAGCTGTCTGCCTTACTCCTGAGCGTCTGGGCACTGGTATAGCAACCCTGATACTTAACCCACTATGCCACCCCACTCCTGGAGCAGGCTGTGTAAAGGGAGCTTGGCTGTTACCTGCTTTCTGTTCAAAGTTTGGTGTGGTAGCCAGAGGAACTGTTTTCATGTCAAAGGGTTTGTCAGAAGGCTCCAGCGTGTACTGGTGGAGGGCCTTTTCCATTCCAGGCACAGACACAGTCAGCCCTGCAAAACACAAAGAAAGGGGTCTTGTTCTCCCCTTAGGAACCACTTAAGATCCAATGCAACAGCACATCAGGCAGCATTTGCCGCTCTGGTCTGGAACACAGATTGTCCACTGAACTGGGAGTGGGAGGACATCCCAGTCAGTCCCAGCCACCTGCTTTCTGGAACCAATCACGGGAAGCTGCTGAAAAGGCCAAATGCTCCTGTACAGCCTGGTGGCTGGCTCTAGTCATGAGCAAAGCACTGTTAGTGCCTCCAGGGACTGATGCCAACAAGGCAGAGAACAACCGCTCCACAGAAGGGACCGGGGCAGAGCAAGCACCTGATCGAGAGCAGCAATACTTCGAGTCTGAACACTTGGCCCATGTAATTCAAGGATCCTAAGGCAACAGCTACCATGCCCCTCACTGAGATGGGTCGTGCCCATTCTGTACTGAGCAAGACAAGACAGGGGTGAATGACTTGTCCTACATCACCAGCAGGGCAGGTCTGGACCCAGAGCCCAAATTGCCAATACCTCTGCTCTGGCTTCATCATGAACTGTGTTCCCTCTATGCTTCACACAGGGACAAGCAGAAGCATTACTGCCTTCAGTAGCACGCCTGGCGGCACTCCTTCCAGGTATCCAGAACGCAGCAACTGAGGCTGCATGGGGAATGACTGCACCCACACTGCAAATCAGCCCAGCGGATGATACTGCTGCAACATCCGATCAGGAAGCAACAGCGCAGGGGGCTGGGATGAGCAGGGCTGTTTCCGTCTCGCTCACCATTGAAGATGTAGGCCGCGTTCAGGGCTAGCTGCCTCTGCTGCAGCACGTTCAGGTAGAACGTGGCTCGGTCACGGACCTCGTCATCGCTGTCCATCATGCACCTGCCCAGGGAACGAGAAGGGTCAAGAAGGGAAACTGGACTAGACGTGGCAAAAGTAGCCTACTCTGTCCTGATGGAATGGCACATTTCACACAACACTATATGCCAGTGCTACATGCAACATCATATGCTAATACAGTAATTCACTCTGCTCTCTTGTACACATGGTGTCTTCTGTGTTAAATATACAGAGGTCACTAGAAGTTTCCATATGCAAGCACGACCTAACGCAGAACCACGGAGATCAGTTGGAGAGGCACCGTATCAAAGCGCCACATCATCAACCTGGGATTGGGTTCCATTAAAGTATATGCCAGCACCTCACACATCGCCATCAGGGATCCCAGCAGACACCCCCCAGTGTAGGTGCTGAGTACGAGGGCTTGAGGATCCTGGCCCCCCTTGGGAAGAGGGCAGGGTGACCACTCATCCTTAATTGGGCAGGACAGTCCTGAAAGGGCAACATCAAGTCCTAGTCCCAGCTGCAGGACTCTGGGACAGCATTTGTCCTGGATTCCCAGCGTTGTGAATGGAGCTGAATTTTCCATTCACTGTGAAAAACCATGGGAAATGGCAGGTTTCCCCTTGTTGGCTGGCACAGTCCTAGCCTGCAAGGGGCTGCGGGGTGCAGGGGGTACCACATGCACATGCACACAGCTGGGAATACAGCCCCAGGCCACAGTGGAAAGCAGGTCCCCCAGCTGCCTGCAGGTAAGTCTACTGGGGGGAGGGGAGGGCAGGGTATATTGAGGCCCCCCCATGGTATGGGAGGGAGTGGGGCTGGGGAAGCTGCCCAGCCAGGGTGGTGCATGAGGCCCAGGTGGGGAGCAGGACAGATGGGGAGCAGGTGGCTCATCCAGGGGGCTAAGAGTGGCGGGGAGGAAGGGGTGGGTGGCTCCCTGCTGCAGCACACACTCTTGGGGGCAAGGAAGGGGCATGTTCCCCCCTAATCTATGTGTGGGGCAGGGGCAGATGCAGGCTGTCCACTAAACTAGGGGCTCCCTATGCTGCTGCCCATTCCCCAGGAGCCCCACGCCAGCCATGCCACCTGGCAAGGCACCCCAGTGGGGGGTACAACTATGTGCTGCCACCCCCACTGCTACTGGGCAGGCAGGGAGGCACTTTGCCATGGTGGCGCAGCTGGCACGGAGCTCCTGTGGGGAGCCCCTAGCTTGCAGCAGGTAGTGTGCATCCAACCCCGCCGTGCTCCACCCATGCCGCAGGGAGCGAAAGGGGCATCATTTTAGGCCCCTCCCTGCAAAATAAAAAAAAGTCAACGCCTATGCCCCCTGGGCACCACACAGCTCCTGGGGTTTCTCAAGTAGTTTTATTCTCAGGCGCGTGAACCCAACCACAGGGAACAGGAAAGGAACCGTTATGTCAACACATCAGTGCAGCCACCTGCTCGGGGTTTGGGACCGAGTGGGCGACACTTAGTGCTATACAGACAAGCTCCTTCTCAGCCCACCAGTCTTGCAGCTCATGCCACGTCAAACTCTTCCGTCTTCCCTAGGGACAAAACGCAGCACTGGTCTAAAATGCAGAGCCAGGCTACCCAAGTGAAGGGGGGCAGCACCCAGCTGGAACGGATTGCACAGGGAAGATGGAGGAAGCTGAATAGCTGTCCTTGGATGAGCATGGAGCTGGGAGCTAGGAGAAACTGGCTTCCAACCCCAACCGCCAGCCCCGACTTGACCTTGGGAGTTACTTCATCTGTGAGTGAAATGGGGCCAATGCTTCCATGCCAAATCATAGTCACAGAGACAGGACCTCCAGTGGTCACCTAGTTCAGCCCCCTGCCTGAGGCAGGATCAGCCCTAGCCAAACCATCCTATATAAATCCATCGTCTAACCTCTTCCTAAAATGACTATCAACTTTGACACAAGACATCCCAAACAAACCTGCCACAGGTAAAGCAGGGGAACCATAGCAACCAATGTCCTGCTTCTGTAAAACACTGTTAACAGAGGCTCAAGAGATCCCAGGGAAAGGCCAGGACTCCACTACAGAGGAAGGCAACCCTGCCCCCGCCATCCGTATCAATCTGACCATGGAGTAAATTTCCTTCCTGACCTCAAACATGGTGATCGGTCTGACCCAGAGGGGAACGGCAAGACCCTCCAGCTGGGACCCGGTTTTGGTCCCAGCAGAAGCATTGGTACAGCCCAGTCCCCAGCCTGGGCTCCAGCCAGCACCCAATGCCTCAGAGGAAGGCTGAAAAACACCCTGACACATAGCAGAAAGGGAGGTGCGGGAGCAACCAGCAAAGCCTGGAAACATGGGAAATACCCAAGGTAGAACACGCACCGCTACACAAGATCATCCCTGACCAGTGGCTGCCCACCCTCTCCTTGAACCCCTCCAGTACACTTTCCCTACATAGCCTGTTCCTAGGGAAGCGCAAGTAAGTAATCGCTCGGGAAGCACAAGGGATATGCTGCCATCGCTGTTTGAAGGACCAGACCCCACATGCCCTTCCTCACGTCACAGGATGTGGAAGTGACCGAACAGGCGACACCTCCCCCATGTGCGGCATTCAGAACTCAACATCTTCAGCGGCTCCCCAGCGCAGTGAAGGGAGAGCGCTGCTACTGGCCCCAGCACCTGCTCAGTGCATGGTCCTGCTGTGGGAAGAGCCTGCCTGCAGGTGGGTTCAATACGGCCTCACTGAGCCTACAGGTGTCAAAGGACACAGCATGAGGCGGGATCCCCACAGACTCGCATCGTGCCAGGGAGCAGGGTACTCACGGGGGGCTTTCCCCAGCTCACCTCTGCAGAAGCACCAGGATGCTGGGAAGGAGGCTCTCGTTTTGGGCCCCAAACTTTGCCAGGGCACTCACGGCAGCTGCAGAAGAAAGCAGAGGGATAGAAGAGGGGTTAATGCCCTTCATGCAGAGGCAGCGCAGCACCGTGCACTACTGCCCCAAGGCAGTTTGCCTCCCCCATCACCAGCTCTCATGGCAGCAAATATTCTTCTCTCCTTGCTTTTCCTTGTCCTTCCCTCTCAAGCACAAGGTTTGTGCCACCCACCTGACTGTCCCAGGAGCCTTTGGCCCAGCTGATACCTCTCTCAGCCCTTCTCTGGTACAACAGGCTCTGCCCGTGAGCTGTCCCATCCCATGAGCATGCCTCAGTCCTGCTCCTAATCCACAGCACACTCTGCCTCGGTCCCTCTGGCCCCAGCTGTCATGTGTGCTGTACACACACCCATTATCAAAACAAGCTCCTTTTCCACAGAAGCCCACACCATTCATCATTGTTTGCCTGGCCCGAACAATAGCCGGGGACATTGATACTGGGCTCAGTAACACTATAGCCAAGCTGACAAACCTAATTCCACTTCAGTGCCAGCTCATGCTCTGCAAATACAAAGGGGAAGATTTAACTCCCGACTTAAGTACACTTTCAGATCCCCAAGCAGAGAAGCTGTGGTTAGGTTACTAGGGTGAAGTTTCCACCCTGCTGCACCTCTGGCTCCATGCTTCAGGGCTAAAGAAATAGCACCTGGAAGAGAAAGGTTTGCTATAGTATGAACTGGTTGGGGCTACTTCCCCTTTCTGATACACCAGCTCCTCTGCTGGCCTGGGGCAAGGTGATATCGGGCAGTATATATCTGATAGAGACCACCGGTGTCAGGTAGGTAACAGTGACTTCAGGCAGTTGGCCTTCAACTCCCTGCAGGGGGGTTGCAAAGAGGATGAAGCTGGGCTATTCTCAGTGGGGGCAGATGACAGAGCGAGGAGCAATGGGCTCAATTTGCAACAAGGGAAGTTTAGGTTGGATATTAGGAAAAACTCTCACTAGGAGGGTGGTGAAGCACTGGAACAGGTTACCTGGAGAGGTGGTGGCATCTCCATCCTTGGAAGTTTTTAAAGGTCCAGATTGACAAAGCCTTGGCTGGGATGATGTAGCTGGAGGTGGTCCTGCTTAGAGCAGACTAGATGCGACCTCCTGATGAGGTCCCTTCAGCCCTCATTTTCTATGATATGGGCAGCAGGAGATACCTGCACCCTGACTTGAGCTTGGACTGGGGGGAAGGCTAAATGCACATTTTCAAAGCAGATCCATCCAGGAAAGGAGTGTGGCAGGTTTCTGAGGACAGCTAGAATGTAAGAACTGCCACTGACTGGGTCAGACCAAGGCCCATCTTGCCCAGTCTCTCGTGTCACACGGGCAGAGAGCGGAGGCTGAAAGGGAGCGTGAGCTGGGTCTGACTAGGTTTGTTTTTCCCTATTCTTCTCTTCCTTGCAGCCTCCAGCATTTAAGGTCTAGGAAGTTCTGATTCAGAGGCCGTGCCCCTCACTCCCATGCTCAATAGCTACTGAAGCCCCTTTTCTCCAAGAATATGTCCAATCTCCTTTTTGAATCTGGCTAAACTCTTGGCTTCCACCACACCTGGCAGCAATGAGTCCCACACTCATTACACACAGTGTGAAAAAGAACTTTCTTGTATTAAACTCGTTATTTACTAGTTTCATTTTGTGAGCCCTAGTTCTTGTATTCAGAGACAAGCTGATAATAAATCTCTACCGACTTTTTTGCCACTGCATTTCATAAACCCTTGTCCTCCATCAAGTGTCTCTTTTCTAAACTGAGCAGGCCTGGCCTCATTAGTCTCTCCCACGATGGAAGCCCCTCCATAGCACTAATCATCCTTGCTGACCTTCTCTGGACCTTCTCCAGTTCTTCCAAGGGAGTTTTAAGAAGAAATGCTTTCCCCTTGAAACAGGACATCTTCATGCCCCAGGCAGCTCAGCATACCACACCTGCACTGCAGGGACATGGAGTTGTATTCCCTCCTTACTCCTTCCCATCACTCAACCTCCAATATCATGGCTCGTCAGGAGCACACCAGAAACTAGCAGCTACTTGCTGCATGTGTGATCAGGCCTCTCTAGAGAGCGTGTATCCAGAGTTCACGCTAATAAGAGTCCATAACCATGCCCCGATTAGATACAGGAAGAGACAGCCATGAGCTGTACCTTCTCCCCCTCCCCTCCAGCTCAGAGCTCAATAGCTTCCTTTGTACTGGACACCCATCACGCCCATGATGCAGCAGCTCACCTGCCCGCACAGCCTCATTCTCCAGCACCACCCGGTTGAAGATGAAGCGGATGTATTTGGATGGAGCCGGGGTCCTGGGACCTTCCTTGCCCAGCAGGTGCAGGATCTTGGTGGCCAGGACAGTGTGCTCACAGTCCTCGATGAACTCGCACAGGTGAGCCAAGCCTGACTCCTTGCTTTCAGGGTTCTCCTCAATGATGCTGATGATGCAGTCCACGATGGCACGCTTGTACTCAAAGCCACCCTGGCGGGAGAGGGGAGCAGCAGCGAGAATGCTCAGCCTGCAGGCGCTGCTCAGAACACAGCGCTGTGTTGGGCAAGAAGGAGTACTCGGTTGCCCTCATCCCATGAACAGCCTCATTCAATTGAGGAAACCAAGCTGTTCACTGATACCTAGAATCATGCGGTGGCACCGACCCTCCAGCCCTGCACACTGGATCTGATAGTGGACTAGTGTCCTAGTGCCCAGAGCCTTGTCATCCAGCCTGCAGGACTCCCCAGGGGTCCAGAAATTTGGCAGGAGGGGAACAGCAATTAATGCTGCTACTGCTCCCCTGCTGCCAAATTTTCAGGCCTATGGGGACACATGAGGGCTGGATGACAGGGCTCTGTAGCTGGATCTGGCCCATGGACCAGAAGTGAGTGACCATTGGCTTCATGGTTCCATCCCTATGCCCTGAGGCCATTACAGGATGGGGGATGGACTGGCTGACCCACAAGGTCCCTTCCAGTCCAATTCTAGGACTACTCATGATAATGCATCTGCCCAGGCTGGTGGCTGATGCATCAAGCAAGGTCTGATGTTCTGAAACGGACCCCAGTCACATTTCAGATGGAGCAGAGGATTCCCCTCCCCGCCATCCCAGCTAGTGGCTGGAGAGACCTACATCGTCTCTGAGCATGTTGGAGAGGAAAGTCATCATCACGCTGTGTTTCCGGGGGTACTTCTGGCAGAGAGCGCTGATGGCTTGCACTACCACCACCTGCAAGAGAGTAGAAAAGGCAGGCATCAACTTCTCTGTGAAACTTCTCACAGCTGCTGCTCTTCAAGGTGGCAGAGGGGGAACCAAAAAAACCTAGGTGTGGGCAATTCCAGAGGTGGCACTCCAACCCATTACTGAGACTGTGTGCCAGCTGGGCATAGGACGATGTTCAGGAGAAGCAAGTCAAAGGCCTCCCAGAGCGTCACAATGGCTAGGGGAAGGGAGGATTTCCCCAAGAGCCAGACCCAGTTTGAGGCCAGTAAGTGCCCTCTGCTGTTCCACATGGCTTTGGCACTTGGCCCTTCCTGTCTCAAAAGCATGATGTAGGTTTAACATGCACTGGTAGAGAGATGCCAGGCTGCATCTCAAGTGACTGATGGAGAAGCAATTCTTTTAGCATGTCGTACAGCGCTTGTTAGGGGATACATTTACCTGCGACATTAATGGGAGCAAATTCTGCAGCTCCCTGCCTCAGTCTGGGGCCCTGCTGAAGCGGACCATATTTACTCAATTCCAAGATGAGGTACCCCTCCCCTCCATGGGGGAAGAGCCCCTTGCCTTGGAATAGAGTACAAGACAGCTGGTGGCTGGGGGTGGGGGTAGACACCTGCTGCAGTTCCAGCTCTAGGCCCAACCCTAGGTCAGAGCTCTAATAGTAGCTGCTGCTTGCCCCCCTGCCACTTCTCTCCTGTAGTCTCCCCCAGCTCCCCCTTGCACTGCTTGTTCACCCTCCCCCCTGGGTTGCCTTTGCTCTAACAGCACACTGAATGGCCTCATGGCAGTGATGGCAGCTCCCTGCTGCTGCTACCAGACTGGGCTGGGGCTGTGCTCTGTGCCCCAGGCTGCAGCTGCGATGGAGCCTGCCAGCCCCAGAGCTTAGAGACCATTTTAATTAGATCCCAAAGTGCTGCAAGATCCACCTTACCGTGGATACTGTCAGATCATCCCAAAACCACCCTCCCTCCTGCAAGACCCTTTAACCTGGTGCTGACACTTCTCAGTACAGCACCCGTGTTGAGAGTAGGCAGAGGGCTTCTGATCCCATCTGAGCTTCTAGGGAAACAAGAAGCTGCAGATAAGGAGGACCTGCCTCTCTCAAAACAGCAGGTGGCTTCACTGGACATGAAAACATCCTTGGATCTCTGGAGGATTTCAAAACTATGCTCTGTCCTTGCAAGTGGCAGGACACTCACAGTGCCCTTGTCCTCCTGTGGCACGTTAGAGGGTGTTTATGATGCTTCAGATATTGGGTTGTTCCCGGAGTTTAAGAATAAATTAGACAGAGTCATCTGTGATGGTTTACCTAGGGACAGACCTGCCTTGAGCAAGGGGTTGGACTAGACGAGATCCCTTCCAACCCTACTTTTCTAGGATTCTGTCGCTGAAAAAGTTCTCTCTGCCATTGGCAAAGCTTCATCAAGGCAAGGAGAGGAGGAAAGGCTGCAATCAGAAAGGGCTGAAGCATCCAGTACTGCACCTTAAACTCATCCGATATTTCTGACACAAAGGAGGAGATCTGTTTCATAAGCCTGTCCACGCTGCTCTCACTCCCTGTTTTCAGGAGGGTGGTGATGGCCAGGGTGGCGATGCTGCGGTTGGAGTCAGTGATCAGGTTTTCCAGGTCCAGGTTGCAGGCTGTTACTGCAGACGGGTGCTTCATGGCCACCTGGAGAAGAAGTCAGTAATATGAAAGCAGCAGTATAAGTGGTATGGACTTCAAAGCCTGCGACAGCAGCAGAGGTCAAAACGTTCAGGGTCTCCCATAGTGGCCAAGTACTTGTGGAATGAATGATGGGTATTGACAGCTTAGTCATCAATAGAAAGCGAAACGGAGACCCCCTTGCATCATCAAAAGCCTCATGATTGTTATCTCCTGGAATAATGCCCTCAGCTATAAAGAGCAGATGGTCAGAGCTGGTAATGCCAGCAGCAGCAGGAGATACAATCACATGCCCTAGGCCAGCTAAGTTGGTAGGAAGGATTTGTTTGCGCTGCCAGTTGCAATACTGTTCCATGTATTATATTTCTAAGTCCCTGCAGTTTGCACATGTGAAATCATAGCAGGTTGCTCTCACTTATCCAAACACTTCCAGCTTATACCCAAATCTAGAGACTGCTAAATTGCTACGGATGAGAAACCAATGCTTTATGTCACTAACATTTCAGAACTGCTACTTTCTTATGGTATGTGGTACTGCGTTACAGCCACAGCAGGGATCCAATTAGAAGGCATTAGGAGTCCACGGTTCAGAACTGAGCAGAGATTACTCTGCTTATAGGAGAGATTTCTGCTGTAGCCAAAACCTATACAGGGGAAGGCAGGTCCTCTAGCAGGGCTGGGTATGGTCTTATGATTGCTGAATTTTACAATCACAGAAGTGAAACCCTTCCTTCGTTACACAGTGAACCATCCTGTGATAAAGTCTGGCTCACAGATTGTAGAAGGGTCCTCACAAAATCATCGGGTCCAGCCCCTCAGCACTAGGCAGGAAAGACAATTGGGGTCAGCTGGGCTCTTTGCACACTGAAATTTATGCTGGAAATATCTGGAGAAGAGGTCTCAGAAACACTCACCTTGTTAAGGGTCCTTACAGCTGCATATCTCAAGACGGGCTTGGGTGAACTACAGAAGAGCTGTAGCACTAAAAATAAAGCATTTGGAGAAGTGATTCATGACATGCTTTTACAAAGCATGGTGGATTTGAAACATTTGGATTCAGATCTGTTAACATCCCCACCATGCGCTCATTCTTAACAAGCTCGAAGACTTCCATTTTGTTCTCCATGACCAGAACACACCAGTGTAAGGGCAGCAAAGAATTACTTCATCTGACACAATAGGTATTGGATGATGCCAGGAAAACTGCAGCACTCCAGTACTTGAATTGAAACTGAAACACCCAGGGGCTATATACCACAAGCCAGTCCTACCTACAGCAAGTTCAAGAAAAGAGAGGTCTCAAATGGGCAGGATGAATGGGAGAGAGGTTGGTAAGCAATCTGCCCACATAGGCTGCCTTTGCTATTAGGGCATTTCAAGGTTGCAGTCAAATGTGTTATTTTTTGAGGAGCTTCTGGCCTAATTTCTGCCACACATTAAGACAACCTGGCTGTGTCCTGATGAGCACAGAGGTGCGGATGTAGTGCTGCAGACCCCCTCCCCTTTTTTTTTTTTTTTTATTGACCCCAGGAGATCCTAGGGTCAAAAAATCCAGGTAAAAAAAAAAAAGTGGGGTGGCACACATGGGAATAGTGTGCATCACCCAAAAACAGTCTGGCCAGGTGGAATCATACTCTGGCTGCTGGTCAGGCTTCCTGCTGTGGCTGCAGCCCTGGGAAATCCCTAGGACTCCAGGTAAGGCTGCTGGAGCCAGCACAGTTGCTGGCTCCAGCCTCCCCCACCCCACTCGGGGTAGGTAACCTGCTGTGTGCCAGAGCATGTGTGGCACAGGTGTTCCCTGGGGACAAGCAGCAGCAGCACAAGGCACACCTGGTGCCACTGGTACTTGTCCCCGGGGAAACAAACATCTGCGCTCATCTGGACATGCCCCCTGTATTCAAATGTGGCTCAAATACTCCTTCTGTAACCAGCCTCTGTCACCTCCAAGAAAAGCAAGAGTAGAATTCAGTTTTTAGGCTGCCCTTCGAGCAACTGGAACTGACCCTTCTCAAGCAGGCAGCAAGTAACATATGAACAGCTACCTCTGCTTAAATTACAGGTGATCTAGCAACCCCGGTATGGGAATGTCTGAAGTATTGATTACACTGTGCTTACTCCAGCTGTATCTCAGTTCTTATCTGACCAGTAACAAAAATTTAAGGAACCTATTCAGACTTTAACTTAATAATGCTTTCAGGTCAGGTTTTGCATCTACAGGAGTTTTGCCAGACACTTCAAAGGGTGAACAAGGAGTCCCCGTATTACCTGGACTATTGCAGGGCCATGTCAGTGTCATAGGAACGACACGGGAGCTTTAAGCTGGTCTGAAGGTGTGATCTTACTTTAAGCGTAACTTTACAATTATAAATCACCAAACAATCCGCAATTTGCCCCCAGCCAAGACAATGGATGAAATGGATCAAATGAACCGTGTTAGTTGGCAGCGTGGCAAACCCAATTCATGCTCAACTGACCTGAAACAGCAGGAGCCAGCTCCCTTGCTGTGCAGTTTGGGAGATGGATGATGGCAGAGGCCGCTTCATAAATGACCATCTCATGTTTATTTCGCAGGCAACTCTCAATGAAGTCAAACAAAGGGCTCTCATGCCTGCCAGCAACACAAAGACATACAGAGGTTTCTCATGGGAACCTAATTTCCCAGCAACGTGAAACAGTTACAAACAAGTGCCATGGTAACGTTGGGGCAGGCCTGAGTTTTATTTGCAGTCGAGTCATATTAATGTGCTGACACTGGCATGATACAGCTCAACACTTTCAAATTACCATTCATCCCAACCAAATGTAGGGTGAATCCCTTTCCCCAACAACATGGCATCACAGAGTTCTAGGAGCAGGTACATTCATCTCTCAGCTTGTCTGACCACTTATTTGATCTCTGGCAACTCAAAAGGGAAACACCTTGGGGAGGTGTTTCCAGCGATAGAGGAACCTTAGAGCTAAAGATCGTAAGTAACACAGCCTTATTCCACTAGGATGAGAAACCAGAGTTGGAAAGAAACAGTGGGCCAGCCAGTCTGTCTCTGCCCAAGCAGATTCTTACTATGTCTTGTTAATGCTTTGCTGAATCCAGTTTCAAGCATCCCAACTAGACTGTTGGTGAAGTGGAGAAAACACACACTCACTCACTCACTCACTCACTCACTCACTCACTCACTCACTCACTCCTGCTAGGACTAAAACCCAGAGGTTCTTGCTTAGAGGGTCCTGGTCTTGTGCTCTGGAGTACATTTGAGATCAGGAAGGAATTTCATTTCATGGTCACATTGAAACAGACTGTGAGGTTTTGCCTTCCTCTGTGAAGTCCTCTTCTTTAGAGCTCTCAAATGCATTTTAACAATGCTTGCAGCAGTGGGACATAGATAACACCCTCGTACCCCTGATTTCCCTGTGGCAGGTTAGGGTGTTCCTTGTGTTTTGGGTCAATGTCTTGTGCAACAGGTTGTTTGGGCAGCTTCAGGACTAGGTTAGACAAGGACTTGTATGGGATAGTTTGGGTAGGGGTGATCTTGCCTTGGGCAGGAAAAGGCCTAGATGACCTCCAGAGGTCCCTTCCAACCCTATTTTCCTATGATCACAGCTCACACTCCCTGCAAAAACCCTATACTGTTTTTCTAGTCTTTTTATTCCAAGAATTTTTATGAGGGCGAGCCTCCCCTTAGTTAGGTAACATGAAAAGAACAGTATATAGTTTGACCAAGCAACACACACAGCCAAGTAGCTTACCCCACTTCAGACTCCTTCAGGAGGCGACTGGCAATTCGGATGAGCATGCAGTAGGCAAACTGGGATTTCAGCCCCGATTTGGTGAATTTGTTCAGCATCTTGGAAACTGCAAGGCGGTCATTTTTCCTGAGGTGGTAAAGCAGCCCCAAGGCATGATACTAGGAAAACAGAGGGGAAATGCAATACTCGCACATGGACAACTGGAAAAAGACTGTATCCACGGCACCTTAGGAAGGATTGGGCGCCAACATGCTTGCTGAGCACTGTCTGTAAGCAGATTGGGTATTTCTAAACAAAAGCATCACTTCATCTTCAAATGAAATCAAATTCCTCGCAAGCAATTACATCTACAATTCCAACAAAGCTACGTGAGGCAGCCAGGAAAAGGTGTCCTCTCCCCTCGCCCACATGGAAGGAAGTCAGAAGCAGACATAAGTGATGCATAGAAACTTGCAGAGAAAAATGTTCCCCTGGCAACAGGATCGACATCTGGAACACTGTGTATGTCAATTTATAATGTGTATTAATGAACAATTGGCCCTGCAAACCATCCTTGAGGCAGCTAAACAAAGTCCCCGCATTAGTGTGATGCTGAAGAGAGAACATATTCCTGTACTTGCCAGTTATTAGAGGTGCACTGATACATCGGGCCACATTGTAGCAACACTGATAAAAGGAAAATTGACATGATCGGCAATCAGCTTTTTTTGGCTGATGTGGCCGATAACATTGCTGATAAATGCCACGTGTGTGCAGCCAGCCTGGCAGCTCAGACAGCAGCGTCTGGCTGGGGAAGGGGCAGAGGAAAGGAAGAGGCATTGGGGGGAGCACAGATGGAGGTCCCCAAGGTGAGGGAGGGAGTAGGGCTGGGGTAGGCGCTGCTCACCGGGGCAGGGTGGCGGACAGAGCCACGAGCAGTTTGTCTGGGGAGGTGTGCAGAGGGGGGAGCTACCGCCACTGCATGTGTCCCTGGGGGAGGCACGGGGGGGCGTGCAGCTCCCAAATCTGTGCGCAGGGCAAGGGTGGGGAGCCACTGTGCGCTTAAGGCCAGGGGTGGCACTGGGCCAAGTGGCCGCGGTGCTGGAGCGCGCTATGGGCCTCGATCTGTCCTCCCCTATGCCCCTCTCCTTCCCCCGCCCCAGACTCACCAGCCGGATGCTGCTCTCCAAACTGCTGGGTTGCATAAATTGGCAAATGGATTGGTATTAGTCAAGATGCCTCATTAGTAATTGTCCAGTATCGGCCCAGAAACATATTTAAAAATCAGTGGACCCCTACCAGTTATCACCCACAGCACTTCTTACAGTGGATCAATATATGGTATAGCTAAACACCACAACAAGAACTGCACTTGACAAGTCACAAAACCATTATAGGTTGGGGTTCAAGTAAGGATCCAGCCAACCTTTGTCAGTTAAAATATGCTTAGACCTTCAACATTTGTTTGGAACTAGCCCTCTGGGACCTCTTGTTGCAAGGCCAAACTGGGAAGACCCCAAAACAATAAGTTTTACTTGGAAAAAAAACAAGCAAACAAAAAATATAATCAAGAGACTTAGGGATTTTTCTGGGCTGATAAAATAGAAACAATTCTCAAGTAGTTTCAGATTTAAAGTCCTCCAGCACAGACAAGCCATGAACTCAGCAAAAGGACTGTAGCTCCTCGAAGTGAGGAAGGGAACAAAAGGGCATTAAACACAAAGAGTCCAGGTACATGGCAAGAGGAATCTGGGCCTCTGAATTTGGAGACACCCATTTTCCACAATTTGCTCAAAATCCTGTTTTTGGTTTTGTTTTTTTTACAGCCAAAAAGGAGAGAGCAAGTTGAAAATCTGCCCTTAAAAAAATTCCCTAGTCTGAATGGCAAGCCAGACCCTATCTGCTAAATGCAACTGGACTAACCGATGTCATGAGTTTTATTAAGTGCAGTCAGTCACTGACAACTACTTGAAGAACCTTTTCAGCTACCGGCTGGGATGAGTTACAGTTAACAAACAGAGCTCTGATCCTGTAATGTGTGCATCACTGGGGTCTGCCTGCCCATATCACACCAAGCCTGAGGTGTAAGGGCAGAAGGGCAGTGTTGACAGTTACTTACTCAGACCTATATTAAGCTCAGTAGTCACCTAAATGCAAAAATACAGACTCCACAAGCTTACGAAAAGGGTCCTAGGAAACCAGCACAGTATAAGCTTCAGGACTCTGCTACATACCTGCACCATGATGTTGTCGCTAGATGCAGCCTCCTGGGCTTCATTGATCCACCGTTTGACTACATCGTAACTGATCTTCATCATGTGCTAGGAGCAGAAGCCAAGAATGAACAGGACAAGCAAAGCCACAACTCTGACTTTTACTGAGACTCGTTTAACGATTAAATCATTTCCTAAATGGTTTAATTAAAAATAGCTACCCCAAGTCATTTAAATCATGGGCTCTACTTCCTGCCAACAGGACACATGGTGTTGAGAATGCCTTTTATACATTTGTACACTGCAATCTGTTACCCTGGACTCCACTACACAAATCAACTCAGAATTTGGGGCTTCTGTCAATACTGGCCAGAAAAAAGGCAATTTCATGTTCTCACCTCCAAGGACCCACAACACAGGCCTACCCATTGGGGCATCATCGCCTGTTCCTCCCCATCCCTTTGCTCAACCAAAAAGGGCAGCATCCTTGTCTCACGTGCCCCCTTCCCCCGCATCTCCAACATTAGGACACAATGCCATCACCCCCTCCTCCATCCTTGACACCCACCCAACACTAATCCGTGCCAGACACCTTCACTGTCCCAACACTGCTTGCAAGGGAAAGGGAGCATAGAAAAAACATTAACAACTATCATCTTCTTTTGTATGGCTGACTTGAGGCAACAATTATAAGTCCAGTTTAAGGTTAGTTAACCAGTCTGATTGATGCCCTTGAGGAAAAGGAATGCATCTCTACAATGTCACCATCAAATCTGTATAGAGGGCAGAGTGTTGTTATGTGGTCTAGAGTTTGATCAGGATTGCCACAGTCACATTTTGCAGGACTCCTAATACATCATTAACAACTACAAGGGGCATCAAGGGGGATTTAGTCTCGGCCTGCTGGCTCACCAGTGCAAACAGTCTCCGAACTAGTTCCCACATACAGTTTGAAGCATATTTTTGGTACTTAAGAGAATAATGGTTTAGATATAGGCGGGGTATGGGGCACCCCCAATGCAAAGAAGAATCAATACTCCAAATTAAGATGCACACAAGATGAATGAGCAATTGAGTATTGGGATGGATAAGACTGAACTGAAAGTTGAGGAAAAGCTGTGCTAAGGAAGGGGCTGGAGAAGAGGGAGGTTGCTTGGGGCATGGGACATGGAAAATGGGCAGAGGCAAAGTTCTGAGTGTGAGGAGACAGGACTGAGAAAGGAGAGAAGGGGTGTGAGGAGAGGTACAACAGCCAGAACGCAGGCAAGGCCAAGCTACCTATAAACCATGAAACCTTTCCCAGACGTCTGCCATAAGCAGTGCAACCAGAGTAATATAAATCCACTTCTCCACTTACTAGGGAAGACACCAAGGCAGAACTGGACACACCGGGGACTTTATCCACAATGGCTTGCTTCATGTATCTGTCGATGGCTTGCAACATTGTGCCCTACAAAAGGAAATGAACAGTTGCCTACAGCTCTGCTTCTGAAGGGAGTGAAAACAATCCACTCAACACAACGTCAAAGAGAAATGATGATTTACAATGGAGTTTGTCAATATATACACAACAGTACCGGGAGGAAACCAAGCATGTATTGAGAACAACACTTTCCCGCTGCTTCGCTGGCATTAAATCCTCACAGCATGTGCCCCAGGGAGGTACTTGGAAGTGAACATCCTGATCAATGCTGTAGTGTAGGGCAGGGCGGGAGTGAGAATTATAGCTCATGCCTAATCCCATGCCCAGTGTATTACACGTGATTCCTCTGATGGTAGAGATTCAAAGGGTTGGAAAGACCTAGAGGGTCATCTCGTCCAGCCCCTGCATAGATACCAGATGCACAGTATCTCAGTGCATCTGGCAGAGGTCTGAAGGTCAGAGCTTACCTAGGAGTGTTTAATGCCAGCAAATACTCAGACAGATGCCAGTCCAACCTCTTTAGGGGGAAGACTGGTAGGGTACAGGTCAGGCTGAATAAGCCCTGCTTAAATACTCTCTCTCTCTCAAGAACCACCTCTCAGCAACTGAGAGACAGGACATGAGCTGGACAGGCCTGCGAGCTAGTTCAGTCAGAGGTTTTCAAGAAAACATCCAAGGCAGGAGATTCCACAGCTTCTCCAAGCAGCTTGTCTATAAAACAGCAGGGTTCAAAGCAGCGGCTTATTTTTCCTCCAGTGCAGGACAGATGCCCCTTGGGTGATGGAGGCACCTGATCTCATCACAGGTGTGTTCTGTACTTACATCCGTGATTCTACACAGGGCTCTAATGGCTGGGCCTCGGTATACGTCTTCCTTCCCAGTCATGTCTTTGGTCAAACTAGAACAATTTAAAACATACGTATTAAATGTTACATATTATCATCATGTAAGCCATCACTTGGTTATCATCACGCAACTGGTGGCAAGAGGGCATTTTTCTAACTGCTAGTCATTTAAACATTTTTAGCATTTGGCTCGATCAGCAATATCTAACCAACATGAAAAGATTCCAACCAAAATAAAAAACAAATCCTAAGGTGTGCATGTGAGGGGTGGAGGGAATACAAGTGTCTGTGCTAGAATACTTCTGTTTCTCACCCCCACTCCCCAGCATGGATTTTTGCTTCTAAGAAGTAGCATTTCTGCTTCTTTGGTAGCTTAAAAAATATAGTTTCTAGGTTTACTAATGAAAACGCAGTTTCTTTCCAAATGCTAGTCACACATGGCATTTCAGATGTCAAGATCTCTCTGGAGTCTGCCCCTTATATCACACAGGTTCTGCAGCCAGAACTTGACCGTTTTGTGGATGAAGCAAGTCAGATGCAAGCTTGGCTCATTCCCTTCCAAGCCACAACAGCTTTGCAGGGCATACATTTGTTTTGTTCAGCAATGGGACACAGCTAAGACTTGTCCATACAAAAGACGACAGTTTAGCAAGCCAGGATTCCAGGCATGACTCAATGGTGTTTCACTTACTTAAACCAGATGTGAGGCTGCACTTAGTTTCATGTCCCTTACTATCCATTTTACACGTCAGGGAGCCAGTCTCACGGAAAACAGTAGCTGAAGTAACTGTACACATTTCAGAACCTTGAAGATCAAGGTTTTCCATAGCTCTTATACCTGCTGGTGACAATAATGACGTCTTCGGAGATATTGGCCATCTCTTTGATTGTAAGGTAGCACATCCTTCTTAAGGTTTGCTGTGGAAATGTATTACAAAAAAGCATTAAGACATGTCAACATTGAAATGCCAGTTACTTCTACTTACAATAACCTGGTCGTAGCAGTAGGAGTGATGAAATTTACTGTAATGATTTGACAGAGACAGAGACAGTCAAAATGCTAATGTTAGCAGGCTGAAGTGTAATATGCAGGATGCAGTTTAATTACATGTGCCAATGTAGGAGAAAAGGGTGAACAACAGAAAGGACACTGGCAAGCCAAGGAAGGCTAGGGAGACTCAAGAAAGCACAAAGCAAGTAAGACCAGGTTCTCTGGGTCAATCCGATATCTTCTATTAGACCAACTAAAATAGTTGGACAAATTCTTCTTTGCAAGCTTTTGTGTTTTTACCCAAAAGCTTGAAAATTGACCCAAAGAACCTTGTCTGCATATCTCCTTAGACCAACATAGCTATGACAAATACCCAAAAAAGCAAGTAAGGAGGTTTTGCATATCTGGAATGACAAGGTAAGTCTGCGTGGAAGTTTGGGTGAGTTCTGACCAATCTCTAGAATTCAAAAGATGAGGCAATGAGAAATCATTCTAGGGGGATAAAATGGAGCAAGACAGAGAGGTTCTTTGCTAGTGGAGCTGACCTGCTGGAGCCAGCCAGCAAGGGACAGCTAGGATCTCCCTCACTAACCCAGCTGTACCTATTTGGATCAAATGCTGGCCACTGTAATTACTGTGTGGATGTGCTCACTGCTAAGTACGGTAACACTGCTAGCTAATACGTAGTTCACATTTTCCTATAGTATTTTAGTACGCCTATTTAAAATAACCGTATAACCACTACCGGCCTTTGGATTTAATAAAGGCATTTAGCCAAATTACTCACTCAGTCATTTGAATTGCAACAGTAGTGTGGCAGGCTGGCTGGAGCGACTCCAACCCACGGGCCCTAGGATTGATACTTCTGTTCTAAACCCTTTATTTTTAGTTTTTCCTATCAAGGGAATTCTAGGAGACTTAACTTATAAGGAACAACTTTCTTTCCTTTTTAGGGTGGTAAGGAATTTATAAGTCATTTCCAAATGGAAGACATGTATAAAACAATACCTGCCTCACAAAACAGAATCTGGTTGTTACTATTTGTGAAGTGGAAGGCAGGGCACAATGGCACTTTAGAGACTAACTCATTCAGAAATGCGTAAGTTTTTATTAGCAACAGCCTACTTTGTAAGTTATTAGTTAGTAATTAGTATCCTTCAGCACGCCGGGGAGCCACTATGGCAAAAACCATAGCTGCCAGAGCTCACGATGTAGCTGGCGGTATGTAAACAGGAAACATTTTATGCTGAATCACCAGACTTACATCATTGGACTGAAATAATCTGGTCATTGCAAAGAAGGCTTCTGTTGCTTCGGTGGTTCCAAAGTGCTCACCCTAAGGAGAACATACAAATAGCAGAAGTCAGAGACCAATCAGTGTCACCAGCCAGTAATTCCTTGGTGGTTTTTATCATTAGTTTGTTTTTCCTTTTTCTGGTCTATAATAGTATCCCCTTAGATGCCTGAAATTGCTGGTCTCAAACCTTTTTCTTCCTTACAACTTTTTCCATCTGGGAAACACTCCCTCCATAACTTTTTGCTTTTGCAGAGCACCAGCTGACATAATTACATTGTTCATTTGCCTTATTTCAACATGAGCTCATCATCCTTCACACCAGAAAAAAATACTAGGAACAGAGCTTATTAATTACCCTGGGCTCCCTCTGCTCACTTTACAGCAGCAGTGACTATGAGCTTCGGTTTATGTGTGGCAACAAAGGGGATTCTCTTAGGATCTCTTCAAAGGGAAAAGGCTCTAATTAAGACAGAGCAGTGCAGAGCTTGTAATCCCTGCTGGTCTTGCCTTTGTATTAAACACTGCCCAACTCAGTCCACATTTCATGCATGCCTGGTTATGTGGATTCCTCAGCTCATTACAGTTTCTTTGTATTGTCTCCTTTTCCCCACATTAACCAAGACAGACATGTCACCCAACTATGTGCCAATTCATACTCTCTCCAGACCAGTTACTTCCGCAGCACAAACAAGATTGTTTTTAGCTATCAAAGTGCCTGTATGCAGCTCCCAGGAGCCTTTCATAACATGTCTGAGAAGCTTCAGAGCACAGGCACCCAGTATGTGGGGACCCAAAAGGGCTGTCAGGGCCCAAATCTGAGGAAAGGAGAAAAATGTGGGAAGCTATAGGTTTCTTGCTGCAGGCTGGAAGAGGAGCAAGGGTGATCAGATGCCAGTGGGCACCACATGCATGTGGCAACCAAGCAGCAGTGGAGAGCAGCTCCCTCCAAATAAGTTTAAAGTTTAAAGGGGTGGGGAGAGGGGGCACAGGCAATGTGTGTGTGGAGGGGAGAAGGGGGTGTGGGGAGGGGTCAAGGCAAAACGGTGGAGAGAGGGGGAGGAAGACATGCGTCCCTTAAGATTTCTGTGCCCACATTTCTTCCTTTCTGTAACTGATAGCAACTCGCCTGGAGCTGACAGCAGAAAGTACAAGTGGTTCTGATCTCCTGAAAATACTTCTTTCACTCAAACTCAACCATGACTACGCACTTAGGAGGAAATGATCACACTTACCTGGTTCAATAAGTAAAGGATCTTGGTAAGTATGTGCAGACATCGTCGTGGATTTATGGGGGTCTCATTAAAAAGACGAGCCTGCAAACACAGCAGAAACAATGGTATTACTGCATGGCAACACAATGGCAATTAACACTTAGAAATCAGAGTGATGCATTCTCACTGAGGCAGTCAATTTATTAAGGATTCTGGCTAAATGCCATGCTCCTGAAAACAACATAGCAAACATAGAACCATAATATAAACTGAAACAAAAGTAACAAAAATACAAATATAACAATAAAATAGGACCAACCATTACAAAAATGTTGTTCATGCTCCTAAAATTACCATAATCAAATACAAATAAATCAAATCATAAACCTATAAAAATGTTGTGCATACACAGTCTCAAAGGGCCATAGGATCATTAATGGCGAAAGACAGATCTTTGTCTTCTAGGGTCCCAACTGCAAAGTCACCGTGTTATAAACTACATGGGCCCCAAATTATACACCCCAGAATGCTAAGCTGATGATATATCAATTTAGCCATTGGCCACATGAATGCCAGATATTTCAAACTTGTTGCTTAGTCCAGCATTTCTCAACCTGTAGGTCACGACCCAAAAGTGGGTTGCTAGAATAAATGAAAGGGTCATGAACAAACTTAAAAAATGGATCAACAAGTTTAAAAGGAGAAAAACAACATGGGAAACCATAGCTTTTCCCTTGCAGCCTGGCAGAGCTCCAGCCTGTAAGGGATTGCTTGGGGCCCCCATTACCCACACACCTTCCACCCCTGACCTACACACTGGGAGCCTGAGGATGGGGGGCAATGGGTGAGGAGTGAGGGGCACTGGGTCGGGACTGGCCACTGATGTTTACAAATGGGTCCTGGTATAAAACAGGTCAAGAACCACTGTCTTAGGCCATTAGAGCATCCTGTCCCATGCCAGAGGAAATGACACTACACCTTCTCTTCATACCTCTTGTAGGACAGAGCTCTTCTCCAAGTGCTGGAAAGGATTGGAGCTGCTACCTGCAGAACGAAATAAATCGCTGATAGTTATTCTGGATCTAGGTCCCACTGGCTAGAAGCAAGGGGGCTGAACTCCAAAGATGTTAACTCTTAACCTTTACAAACCACCTCACTGCGAATCGGGCAAAAAGGTGTCACATGGCCCCTACTTTAACATTGCTCGGTGGCTCCGTGAGAGGGGGGTTGGATATTCACTCGGAGATGCATCCAAGCCAGTTGCTAGAGCCCCATGGCCAATGCTCTAGAGAAAAAGACAACGGACTTGCAACCCAGCCCGCTACCTGGCAAAGCCATCATCAACCTTGAGTGAAACTGCTTGCTGCTTTTCTTCCCACCTGCTTGTGATGCTTCATACATCACCAAAAGGAGAATGCTTCAAGATGGCACTGCTTACTTGAAACATTCGCATACTGGTCAGGATATAGAGCCATCATATTCATATGTCCCCAGAATCAACTCTTGTCACGCTGTCTGCTACAAATCACAATATAATTGCTAATGCTAGCCAGCTTTAGTCAAACTTTCACAGAAGACTTTCCAGGAAGTCCTGTCATTAGAAAAGGTAGAAGTTACATAACAGAGTAGCGCATCCCTATGAAATGTTACCAGGTATCTACAGTCCAGGAGGCAAACACTTACCCACACTACTGTTGGCAAAGTTACACCACCTCTGCTAAGCTTCTGCCACCATCCAGCCTATGCAGACACACCTGTGCCTTTGGCTGTAGTCCCTTTGGCATCTGGTGCCCTGTTCTCAAGTCCCACTTCCTGCTGTGGCCTCACAGCTGCTGAGCGGAGCCACACAGTGCTGTAGACATGTTTGGACACCTATGTCATCTGCCAGCTGGTGGTCTGTCAGCTGCCAAGACATCTGCCAGCAGAGACAGGGATGTGGAAAGGAGGCCTAAATCAGTCAGCCACAGGTAGGTATGGCAGATTGGAAGAGACCTTCCACTAGCAAAGCCCAAGGGGGGCAACCTATTTGGCCCCCCTGCATCTCCAATTTCAGGAAAAGTAAAGGAACTTGGATTTCTACCATGGTATCAGATCTGGACCCTTCTTTGAGGCTCTGTATCAGCCTCTGGTACCCAATAAGTTTATAACTTCAAACCTTTCTATTTGTTAAGAGAGAGAAAGGTTTTCTATTGGCTCTTTCCATGCCAGATCCTCCTAGTTCCTGCAAAAAAGGGACAGGGGCTCTATTAATTCATCCCTCTTACCCATGAGACATTATATTTTGAATTCTCTTTCATGGATTGTAGAGAAGCAAGGCTGAGAGCGACCTCCAGAGGTCATCTAGCCCAACCCCCTGCCTGAGGCAGGATCAATCCTATCCAAACCACCCTAGACAAATCCATGCTCCAAACTCTTAGGGAAACTAGTCCATCCTGATACAAGACAAGACATACCACTCTAATCTGCCACAAGTGAAGCCGGGGGACCACAGTAGCCAATGTCCTGCTGCTACAAGGGTTGTTAAAGCAGATCTCACTGCTCCCTGCCCAGGAAGACAAACACACCCACAGTCTGTTCCTGTCCGACCATGGGTTAAAGTTTCTTCCTCACTCCCGATATGGTATCCATCTGTCCCTGAGCGGAGGGACCAGACCGCCTAGGAAGGAATCTCTGGTTTGGTCCTAGCAGGAGCACTGGCACGGCCCAGTCAAAATCCCCAGCCCTAGCTGCCACCAACATCCCATGACTCTGAGAAAGGCTTTAAAAAAACAAAAACCAAAATTCCTGACACTTGTAGCAGCAGGAAGGGAAAAAATCCCCTCCCAGCCCAATGCAGCAACCAGCAAAGCCAAAAAGCCTGGGAAACACCCCCAGGAAAACACAGGCATAGCTATGCTAGACCACCCCAATCAACTTCCGCTTGTGGACTCTCTGTCACTGGAGGTGTTCAATTTCTCTGGGTATCTACTCCACGCTGTGTCCTATCACCAATCCCAGTTCCCGTTTCCCAGCGTCTCCAGCAGCAACATGACATTAATCAGAGCCACCAGTTTCACTGCTCTGCAAAGGATTTGTCACAGCAGAAACAAAACTAGCTAAGTCATTAAAAGTTACCTAAAAAGCTACGCTCTGCTGCTGCTTGGCAAAGCGCCGAGGAGAACCACCAAAATCGCTGCCCCTGCGCTTGTAGGCAAGGAAATAATGTTTACAGCCTCCCAGCGGCATCTTAGCCACCTTCGCAACTGCAGTTAGGTGATTTACTGAATGAAGACTGAAATCCAGAGGGAAATAATGGCTCATCCACCCCACACCCGCCCAGGAGGGAATTCAAGTCAACTGTCCAAACCTTGACTAAACTGTTAAACCTTAACCAGTGGATGCTGCCACGGTCTGCACGCAAACAGCGAGCACAAGTTAGACGGGGCGTTTTTGAGCCCGATAGCGAGCAGCGCACTGGAGATCAGATGAGGCAATGTGAGCAAGCTCCAGGTATTTTCTGTCCTTGGCGGCATGGAGGCTGCCAACAAGACAGTGCGCAAGCGCTGGCTGCGGATTGAAGGTTATGTTTACTCCATGGACACTTGGCCAGTCAGAAAGGAGGAAGAGCTGTGCATGGGGTGAGAGGAGGCCAACTGTAGGGCATCTGATGCACTGTCACGTCATGGCCGATCAATGAGTTTTGACACGGCAGCTCCTCCAGTCAAAATACTAGACGTGTCCATGCGCTGCAGGTTACTCGCTGAAGTCTCGGGGCTTCCCACATGCACTAGGTGTGAATGACATGGTGTGCCTGTAAAAGGATCCCGACGCACCTCGGGGGGGGGGGGGGGGGGAAATCGCCTGGCTGAGAATCACTGCTTTAGCCCCGCAGACACCATGTGGCCCCATATCACCTGGTTCGCTCTGGCCCCACTGACACTGTGCGGTCACTTAATCGCCCGGTTGAGAATCACTGCTCTAGCCCCACTGACATGATACATCCCCATATCGCCCCATTGAGAATCACTGCTCTAGCCCCACTGACACCAGACAGCCCTGTTTTACCCCATTGAGAATCACTGCTCTAGCCCCACTGACATCAGACAGCCCTGTATCACCCCCTTGAGAATCACTGCTCTAGCCCCACTGACATCAGACAGCCCT
>NW_017728931.1:142400146-142417388 GCF_001723895.1 Crocodylus porosus | reverse complement strand
GCCCTGTATCACCCCGTTGAGAATCACTGCTCTAGCCCCACTGACATCAGACAGCCCTGTATCACCCCATTGAGAATCACTGCTCTAGCCCCACTGGCATCAGACAGCCCTGTATCACCCCGTTGAGAATCACTGCTCTAGCCCCACTGGCATCAGACAGCCCTGTATCACCCCGTTGAGAATCACTGCTCTAGCCCCACTGGCATCATATGCCCAAGTATCGCCCAGTTGAGAATCACTGCTCTAGCCCCACTGACACCATGCAGCCCCGAAAAGCCCGGTTGAGAATCACTGCTCTGGCCCTGCAGACACCATCGGGGCCCCTAGAACGCTTGCACGACGGCGGCCGGGAAGGGCCCTCCCCGCGGGGACAGGTCCGCCGCTATCCCAGCAGCCCCTGCGCGCGGCGGGCGCGACCAACCCGGCACCGCTCTACGTCACAGACCCGGAAGCGCCGCGGACCAGCCGCCCCAGCCCTACCGGCCTCCTCGTCCTTCTTGTCGAACTTTTTAATCATGTCGCAGCCGCCCGCTCCCCTCGGAGGTGCTGCCGCGAGGGAACTTCCGCCGGAAGACCCGCCCCGCCATCCACAGCAGCGTGCCTTCTCATTAGCTCGCGGAGCTGCCTGTCAGAGCGGACGCTCGCCGGCTGAGAGGCGGGACTCGCTCGGGCCGGGATGCGGGGGGCTCTTAAAGGCGCAGCGGCCTTATTTTAGAGCAGAGCCCACGTGCACTGAGCCCCCCTGGCCCAGCCAGGAGTGACGCGTCTCCCTGTGCCTCCGTCACTGCCAGGCTGCACAATGTCGCCCTCCAGCAGTCGGAGCCGTCCTGGGCCGACAGCGCAGGGCTGTTGTCTTTGCTCCCCTTCATTCCCGTCGCGGGGCAGAGCATCCCTGGGCAGTGCTCCCCATGTCTGTTTGAGGGCACGTGCCGCCCATGCGCCGCCCAGGCTGGGCAGCGCCTGCCCCTCCACTCGATCTGTGCCCCCTTCCCTCCACAGACTTACCTGCAGGGAGCTGCTCCCTGTATTTCCCAACCACACGCATGTGTGCGGCAAGCACGTGCATGTGGCACCCCCAGCTCCAGTGCGTCCTGCGCCCAGCAGCCCCTTGCAGGCTGGAGTGCTTCCCGCCAGCAAAGGGAAACCTGCCGTTTCCCAATTTGCAGACGCCAATCCGTGACGAATGCCATCCCGCAGCCCAGATTGGCGCTTGAGGTTCCCATTGCGGGACTGTCCCACCCAGCGCGGGATGGGCGGTCACCCTAGTCCGGTGTGTCTCCCCTTGGCACTCTTATTTATTAACCTTGGGCCATCACTTCCATCTCTGGTTTTTTATTATTTGTCCCCAACAATCATCTTTTCTCTAGCTTCCCCATCTGAGGGGGGTGAATAGGTTACCTGGACGTCCCTCAAGGTGACAAATAAGCCCATTTACCCTACAGTGCAAATGTTTGACCCACGCTCTACTTACTTTGCAGCTGTGAGTTCACTGAAAGTTAACGTTTTGGGGTTTTTTTAAATTTTGAAGGAAAAATTTTCGTGTCCCAGGCCAAATTAGTCAAATCCAGTGCAAATCCATTTGAATCATCCAAGATGATGTGACCCTGCTACTGGCAAGTAGCCTCCACCCAAGCCTTAGGCTTCAGATACTTCCAAATCCTTTGGCGGGCATCCTATGTGCAGGCCCAAGCCCGGAGGCTTGGGGTTCGGATGCCCCCAAGTTTCACTTGCACTCAGCCGTACGGCTGCAGGAACAAGCTGAGGAGGAGTGAAAGTTAGAGGGTTTTTTGTTTTTTAATGAACGTTTTTTGCGTTCCTAGCCAAATCAGCCAAACCAAATTCCAAATCTGTGAGTTAGTCAAGAACCATAAGCGGTCCTATTCCCGGCAAATAACCTCCACCCCTGCCAGGGGCTCCAGATGTTTCCGAATCATTTGGCCGGCATCCTACATGCAGGCCTGAAAGTCCCAGTGGTTTGGCTTGGATGCAGGGGTTTTCCTTGAATGCATGCAGATCTCCATGCAGAAGCAAGGCTAGGTCCTCCTTCCCTCCAGCTAGCGTGAGGTTGCTCTTTACAGCTGGCCTGGAAGACGGCAGACGCCTCGGCGTGACTTCTTTTATTGTGGAGAAGCTACTGCACTTCAGCTTCCAGGCGGCCCTTGGCAGGGCAGCATCTTGATCCAATGGCAAGAAGGCCAAGGCAACCGGGGGTCTCGTTCTGCTCCAGCCTCCGCAGCCGTTGGGATTTTAACACCTTCTTCCGCCTGCTCCGCGGTTGAGGACTTGTCGAGCCATAGCTGGGGGTCTCCGTGGCACACTCTCCATGGCTTCATCTTTTCCATTTTTATTATTACACTAATTTAGAAGGAAAGGGCCTATTAGATCCTGTAACCCACTTCCTTACGATATCAGGAGACACCCCTCCGACAGATGACACAACAATTATAAAATTAATACAAAGCTATTTCTTAGTTAACAAAACAAAACATTCACCATTTTCCTTGGGGATTACTGTACATCATACCTGGGTGCTTTTCCCCTAATGTCTAAGGTAAAATGTTTTGATTTCTGCTCCTTATCCCTTTCTTGAATGAAAAACAGGCAAAATATGTGCTGAATTTTTATAAATTAAATGGCTTTTCCTTTGTTTTGTTCCTATGAGAGTGATACTTAAAGTATTAGAGTGATACTTTTATGTTGCAAATATTAGCATAAGCCAGGTTCTGTCTTCCAAGCCCAGGCCACTAATAGTGCACATACACATCGTTACCAAGTTGTTTAAGTTTTATTAAACCACCCTGGTCAAAGGAGAAACAAAATTATTTCCCCTTTAAGAAGCAGCTCTTTGCATAGAGCAGCTGGGATGTTTTTTCAGGAGGGGTATAAAATTAGGCAGTGGAAACACTAGTGATATGGTGTTTTTGCTTGGGCTAGTTAGTTGATTTGGGGTTTTTTTAGCCATGGTAAGTGTTGGTGAGTAGCTTTCTTTTCCTATTAAAGTTGAGAGAGTGGAGTCCTTTCCTGTAGTTAGTGGTTTTGTTTGGGTGTTAATGAATTGGGAAAATAACATTGATTTGAAATGCTTCTGCCTACGGTGGTTAGGAGGAACAACTGGTGCCTTTCCCAGAGAGCAGGCATCTCTTGTGGTGTTTTTCACGTGTGATAGTACTTCAGCTAGAACCTGGCTTCACTCTCTTCCTACTCTGCCAGATTAAGTCCTAGCTGGTTAAACTTCGAAGTAACTCAAATTCACTCTGCTAACTAGCCTAGAAATATGTAAGGCTATTTTTCTTCTTTACATACCAATGCTGTTTCTAAGGTTAACTTAAACTCTGTCTTGCCTGAATGAATTGGTCTGATAAAACCAAAACTGTGGGAACAGTAGCCACACCAAAATAAGTGCTACCTGTCCCATTATTTAAACTAGATAAGCTTTAATTTGTGTCCTTAGGCATGCCAGTGCAACTCTAGGTAGCTGTGATCTTTGGTCTTTTCTGAGATCGTAAAAAAGAGCCAATATTGGGTAGCAGGGGGAGCATGAAGCATGTTAAGGAAAGGTCATTTGCAATTGCTCAGACCTTGAGTGTGAGTTTATAAGCATGTCACTGAATGGCTTTATCCCTGAGTCTAAAGGGAAAACCATATCCTTCCATCCTGGGGAATTCATGAATGTGTTGCATCCAAGTGTGGTTCTAGGAAGTGCTGGATCTTCAGGGCGTTGTTCTGCTTTGTTTTACTTGTAGCTTCTACTTCCTACAGTTCACAAGGGGGGCACGGAGGAAACTTAAGTCTGCTAGTTGCAAACCCCTGAAGTAAACTCTGCTAGCTGATGTCTTATTGAAAAGAGGAACTTTCCTGTAATTGCTCTGCGTAGATGTCTCCAGCTGTTTATGGTGGTGGCTGGAGGAGGAAGTGGGGCACTTGCACATGGGCCAGTTTCTGGGGCCAGAAAGGCCCATTAGGGTGTGGACTGATGTAACCCTTAGACTGATTTAAGCCTAGGCTTAAGTTTGGAGCCCCTTTCAAAAGGGGAGCACTTCCAAAGGGCAGCAGCTGGTACCTTCTAATTGTGGTGTGAACATGCTGAGAGCAGCTGAGGTGCAGCACTGGCTCCAGTTCCAACTCTCCTTCACTCAGGGTTAAAGTTGGAGTTGCTCTGCTGCGCTTAAACCCTTTTGATCTTATCTACCTATATGGGTTAACATAACATTTAGAAGTCTGTGTGTCCACACCCATGAATTGCTGTACCGAGTTTGACATCCTGTGTAGCCCAGGCAGAAAGGGCTGAGATTGCTGCCCAGTCCTCCTAGAGTTGTTCTTTTTTTTTTTTTTTTTTTGTTTCCCCATGGGTGAGGAGGTAAACTGAGTAAGGGGACAGTTAACAAGTGTGGCATCTTGGTTTGACTTCATGTTGCATCTCTCCCCAACTTTATGCAGAGGGAGTGCATTTCAATCCATATTGGCCAGGCTGGAGTCCAGATGGGCAACGCCTGCTGGGAATTATATTGTCTAGAACATGGGATCCAACCAAATGGCATCATTTCAGAAACAGCTGAACAGACCGACTCTTCTTTTGGGACCTTCTTCAGTGAAACTGGAGCTGGGAAGTATGTGCCCAGAGCAGTGTTCATAGACCTGGAACCCACGGTCATAGGTAACGCACATGGCTAGCTTTAGCCTGTTCTGTGTGTGATGCAGGCATGGCTATATTCATTATTGGGGGGTAATAGCACCTCCTAGATCCAAGTCTTTAAGTGTAGCATATGGTTGGTGTGTGAAAACTTGTACCATGCTTTTCCAGGTGAGATCAGAACTGGCACCTATCGCTCATTGTTCCATCCAGAGCAACTCATCACCGGAAAGGAGGATGCAGCCAACAACTACGCTCGGGGTCACTACACTGTTGGAAAACAAATAATAGATGTGGTCCTAGACAAGACCCGTAAGCTAGTAAGTAGAAATGTCCCTATTCTCAGAGAACTTCGTATATAGATATAAATAAATAAATAAATAAATAAATATAATATGTAAATACTACTCTAATTAAGAGGCTTTCTAGTGCAGCTTCTCTGCTGGATCCACCAAGACCTCTTGTTTTGGAAGATGATGCACCATTGACTTGAATCAGGAGAGCAGTTCTTGGGAAGAAAGATTGCTCAACAGGGAGAATACTCTTCAGACTACTTAGTTTTTTTCTTTTTCCCCAGAATTATGGCCAGCTGTGTGACAGTCTCCTGGGAGGCCACGCTTCTTGGGCACTATCTGGATGAAGCACCAGGAACTTGACAGGACGACAAGTTCTTTGTGCGGGCAATAGCAAGACTGTTGCTTTGCTGTAAATGGCTCTCTTTCTAAGCATCTGTAAATAAGTGCTTCTTCCACACCACAGTTCTCATCCAAATACCGCAGACTGCATGCAGCAGCTCACTTGCCCTCAGCCAGCTCAGTGGCTCTTCAGCCAAAAGCTCCTGCCTCAACGGTAGTTGTGAGAGGGTTAACAGTGGACTCCATCCCTGCTGTTTGCACCCCCAAAAAGAAGTGGAAGCCATGGGTCGTGGTGCCTACTTGCTCTATTTTACCCAGTTTCTATTCCAACAAAGAGCATTTAGTTTTAGCACTTAAGATGTGCACCCTAATGCTGGAGGGATGACTTCTGGAGGGGTGAGGAGGAGGATGCTTGTGGGATGAAGTAAATCTGGTGTGTTGTGTGGTGTTTTGCATTCTTTCATGCAAAGAACACATGCAGATGTTGACAAGGATTATAACTCCTTTATCTCCTAGTAGGCTAGACAACCTTAATTATGGCATTTCTTCTAATGTCTTTTCCAGACTGACCAGTGCAGTGGCTTGCAAGGGTTCCTGGTCTTCCACAGCTTTGGAGGTGGCACGGGGTCTGGATTCACTTCACTTTTGATGCAGAACCTCTCTGTAGACTATGGGAAGAAGTCCAAGCTGGAGTTCTCAGTGTACCCAGCCCCGGGGATTTCGACAGCAGTGGTGGAGCCCTACAACTCCATCCTGACCACCCACACCACGCTGGAGCACTCGGACTGCTCGTTCATGGTGGACAATGAAGCCATCTACGACATCTGCAACCGGAATCTGGATATCGAGCGCCCCACCTACACCAACCTGAACAGGCTGATAGGGCAGATCGTGTCGTCCATCACGGCTTCCCTGCGGTTTGATGGGGCCTTGAATGTCGACCTTACAGAATTCCAGACTAACTTGGTGCCCTACCCCAGGATACACTTCCCCCTCACCACCTACGCACCCATCATCTCAGCGGAGAAGGCCTACCATGAGCAGCTGTCCGTGCCCGAGATCACCAACACTTGCTTCGAGTTCTCCAACCAGATGGTGAAATGCGACCCTCGCCGAGGCAAGTACATGGCTTGCTGCCTGCTGTACCGGGGGGACGTGGTGCCCAAGGATGTGAATGCCACTATCGCAGCCATCAAAACCAGGAAGTCGATCCAGTTTGTGGACTGGTGCCCAACTGGGTTTAAAGTGGGCATCAACTACCAGCCCCCCACCATGGTACCTGGGGGAGACCTGGCCAAAGTGCAGCGGGCAGTCTGCATGCTGAGCAACACCACGGCCATTGCCGAGGCCTGGGCCCGGCTAGATCACAAGTTTGACCTGATGTATGCGAAGCGCGCCTTTGTGCACTGGTATGTTGGGGAGGGGATGGAGGAGGGCGAGTTCTCTGAAGCCAGGGAGGACATGGCAGCTTTGGAGAAGGATTATGAAGAGGTTGGTCAGGATTCTTTAGAGGAGTATGAGGAAGAGGATGAATTTTGAACAACACTCCTCCTTTTTAGGTATAGAAACATGGGTAGATGCCTGCAAGACAAGGCCGTCACCCCCAGGGCCTAAGCAGCACTAAACAATAGAGCTGTTATGGTCAGCATGAAATGAAATCGTGTATAGATTCTCATGTTGGGTTCAGAGACTTACGGTCTCGAGTCCTTTAATGTTACAAATAAAACTTCGAATAGCAAACGTACATCTTTTGGTGTGTCTGTGGCTAGGAAGATACTATGCAGGTCTTGAGGAATGTAGATTCACCTGTTGAACCTCCCTCCCCACTCTGGTGCTGAAGGTCTAGAGAAATGGCTCTGCCCCTCTGAGGAAGGAATATGCAGGAGTGGGAGAGGGGAAGTGTGCTCCAGGGTAACTTTAGGATTATATAATAAATGAGCCGTTCCCATGGGATGAGAAATAGGGCCACACACGATGCACTGTGGGCTAGGCTGGATGTTGGTGCTGGTCCTGGGCTCTGCCATGCAAAGAAATTTTACTGATTCATCCTGGCCAAGGTAGAGGAGAGCACCACTTCCCTTGGAAACCCATTCCAAATTTTGGCAGCCCTTACCATAAATAAGTTCTTCCTGATGGCTAGCCTATATCTGTTCTTTGTCAGTTTTGTGGCCGTTTATTTCTAATTTACCAGGGCACCCCTTGGAGTAACAGCATCTCCTGTCCCTTGCTGTTTCTCCCCCCACCCCCCAGTGAATTTATAGATGGCTAATACAATTTAAGGAGTTCCAATAAAAGTTAATGTGCCTTTTTCTAGGAACAGGCATTGCACTTCTGCCTCATGAGTTTGGTTAAATGGCTCTGTATACACTTAATTACCACTGACACTTGCTGACATTTAAATTCAGTTGTAGGGCAGACAACGGCTATCTTAACAGTATGCTTGTAGCCCAGCCTCTAATGCAGTGCTTCCCAAACTCTTTTTTCAGCATGACCCCATTTATGGCTCCATTTCATCAGCGTGACCCCACAATCCCATCTGCTGACGTTGCAACCCACAGCTTGGGAACTACTGCTCTAATGACCTGGATGATGCGATCAGGTCCGCGCTGCAAATTTGCAGAAGATGCCAAGCTGGGTGCTGTTGCAGACCCTCCAAAAGGGTAGGGCTAGGATTCAGAATGGCTTGGATAGGGTAGAGAAATGGTTTGTAATCAATCGGATAAGATTGAACAAGGGCACGAGCAGAGTCCTGCTCTGGGACTAGAACAACTGCATGCCTAAATACAGACTGGGGGAAGATTGGCCAGGCTGCAGTACCCCAGAGAAGGACTTGGGTGTTATAGTGACCTGTGGGCTATTGCTGGGGGGGGGGGGGGGGAAAAGCCAAAGGCATCTTGGGTTGTATTAATGGATGTGCCTCTTGCAAGGCAAGTGCTACTCCTGCTCTATTCATTACTAGCGAGGCTTCATCTGAAATCTTGCAACCAGTTTCAGGCTCCGCACTTCAAGAAGGATGTAGACAGTTTTGGAAAGAGTCCGGTGCAGCGCAACAAAAGTGATTGGGGGCTCGGGAGATGAGACTTATGAAGAAAGGCTGAAAGAACTCGGGTTGTTTAGCCTAGGGAGGAGAAGACCGGGGGCGGGGGGAGCATTTGATAACAGTTTTCAAATACCTGAAGGGAGATAGGCTTTTTGCCCTCTGGGGACAGAACTAGGGGTAATGGCCTCTAGCTACAGCAGAAGAAACTTTAGGTTGGAGATGCAGAGGAGCATTTTATGAGAGTGGCCAAGCATTGGGACAGGCTGCCTAGAGGAGTTGTGGCATCTCCATTACTGGCATCTTTTTAAAAGCAGTTTAGGCCTGGGATGGTTCAGTCAGAGATGACTCTGACTTGAGCAGGGGGCTGGACTGGATGACCTTGTGAAGTCCCTTCCAGCCTGACTTTCCTATGAACTTCATCTTCTCAGTACTTCTGTTAGTCTCCCCCACCCCCAAAGCAGAGAGGGAGGGAAGGGCATGAAATACCATATTTTCTAACCTATAAGGCATATCTTTCCCCACCCCCAAATCAGAGACCTGGTGTATGCCATGCAGCTGCCAGGATGATGGAGTCTTGAATTAACCTTCTCATGGCTGTAGCTGTTAGCTGAGCACTGTCCCTTGTGCCTGAAGCAGCAAGTGAGCTGCTTGTAGTGTCTTGATGAGATTTGCAATGTGGCAACAACACTTCACTTACAGGGACTTGTACAAGGAACTGCTCACAAGCAAGGGACAACAATCCTGCTACTGTCCTTGCAAGCATCTGGGGTCTAACTTTGCATGATACCGAGTAAGTCCTCCTGGGGACATTGAGTGTCCAGGAAAAGGAGGAGGCGATCTGGGTGAGGCAGTGGGCATGGGGAAGTTCCCGGTGCCACATTCCCTGGGCACCCTATATTATCCGGAGGACTTGCTCCATGTCACACAGTAGGCCATAACACTGGAAAATATATACAGGAAAACACATGCTCCCTTATAAAAGAGAGATGCTTGTTTTTGGGAGGCAGTATGTAATAAATAAATAAATAAATAAAGACTTGTGTGAGTGTAAATTTATATAGATGAGAAATACTATATAGATATATACATGCACATAATATATGTGTGTATATACTGCCTTCCAAAAACAAGGACTTGTGTCTTATTTGGGGGCATGTCATATACTGTACAGGAAACCAAATAAACCTCTTGTTGGCGGCAGCAGCATTATCCAACAGCAGTTCCCAGGCCATGAAACCCTGTGCTAGCAAGAGTGTTGTGGTTTCCTGTAGGTTTAGCAATCTGATGACTCTGTTCTGCATCTGGACCAACTACATCATCCGAGTAATTCAACAAGAGGCTTTATTACTAATTAGCTGTAACAGAGACGTTTACAAATCACTAAGAGGCTTTCTTAGACCTGAAGCTGTCTTTACTTGGTGCTGTAACAGCGGATTGTGTTTCAGTAAGGGAGGAAAGAGTTAAAGGCTCCCATTGGCAGCCAGATCCTTTTGTGGTCAGGCTTCTTTTTCTTGTAGGGGCTAGCCCCTTCGTTGGATCTGTAACAAACCATAACTCATGTCAGATGGAGAGAGAGCTTGAGGTGAGGTGGGGTGAATGGGTTACTCTTTCCCTTGAATCCATTCAGAAGTAAGAAGCTCTCTTCCTTGCAATCAAAGCCCTCACTTTCAGTTTTTGCCACCAAGTGCCTGACTTTTATAGACAAATAAGCTAGTATGTCTTAAGCAGGCTAAGCTGTGATGGAGTGGGCATATCTACACATTCATTAATGTGCTTTAGGCAATGCACATTAAATTGAGTACCTCACAACGGAGGTATGAAAAAGATGTGCATGCACCTATTTTAATGTGCATTAGTGAAAGAGCAGGGGGTTGTTGTGACACTTTAATGCACGTTAAAATAGGCTAATGCTCATTAAAGCACACATGTACACATTACCCAGTGATACTCAACCAGCCTTGCAGGATAGACATGCACTTATTAAGCTAATTTTAAAATAGACTTGCCTGCCTTTAGCCCTGTTGCTTGGGGATGATGGTAGAAGTGCAGATGCTTGCTTTGCAAGGTAAAAATACTCTCAGCCTGAGTGGAATATTGCAAGGAAGAGTGATCACAGGTCTTGTGCTGAGGCACTGTAGGAAGGACGTTTGACTTTGCTTGTAGGCTTCTAGCAAGACTGAGGCTCTTTCCACAGAAGTTTTTTAAAGAGCAGGTTAGGCAAATATTTGTCTAGGACAGTGGTGCTTAACCTTCTTGCCCCACCCTGCTCTGGTCCAGCCATGTAGGGCTAGCAGGGGCATGGCCTGGCCCTGATCTAGCCATGAGGGATGGAGGGGCTATGGCCCCATCCAGCTGCATGGGGGATTGGGGCTGGGTAATGACCCCATCTGGCTCTATAGGGTTTTGGAATTTGGCAGCGGGCTGTATTAAATCCCACTGTTCCCCCCATTGCCAAATTTCCTGACTCGTGGAGAGCCCCACGGGCCAGATGCCATGGCTCTGAGAGCTTGATTTGACCTATAGGCCAGGGGTTGAGTACACCTGGTTTAGACCTGGATGGTCTTGCCTTGAGTGGGAGGCTGGCGTAGATGTGATGCCCTATTTTCCTATGATTCGGTGGTGGCCTGCCTGTTTCAGGTACTTGGGGCCTCTATGACCAACCTCTCTGGGAGGCAGCCTTTGGAATCAGTTCGTGGGGAACTGGGATTAGTAGTGATGTTGGGGTGAGCACCGATGCTGGTACCTTAAACAGGCTTTTGAGATGTTTCAGGAGCTGGCTATGGGCTGGTCTTCTCAAGGGAATCCACTTTCAGCTACGTGGGCACTACGATAAGGGTAGAGCTTGGATTATGTCAGTTGTGTAAATGGCTCCTGGATCAACAAAAACCCTGGGGACAAATGTGATGCAAAGCAGCTCTGTTTTGCGGGGTTTCCATGAAATCCAGGCAGTCTGCCCTACTGGGTAGCTTCTATGATGCTCTGCCTAATGGGCCAGCACATCTTAGGAAGCGTGTGTCATGCCTATATCTCTATGCACATGAGGTTTCATTCCTGCAAACTCTTGAGGGCTCATTCCTGCCAACAACTGTGCATTGCCTCTGGTTGTGCAATAGCTGATGATGGAGTGAAACCATTTCTAGTTGTGCCTCAGTGCTGGGACTGAGCTTCTGTGAGCATCAGCTGCAGCGGCGTTTTACCCGACTGAGGAAGGGGCAGCACAGATGACATGTTGGGCATTGCAGCACTATGGCATCTCGGGGCCTGTAGTGACAACTTTTGCCAAGGAGAGGCAAAACAGTGCTGTTTCTCAGGTTGAAATGACATGTAGACCATATTACCTCACTTAAAAGGTGAGCGTCTGCACCATGAGCAGTAGGGGAAAATATTATTTTGGGGAGCTGAGCCTCAAGTGACCCCCGCTCTTCCCTTCCGCAGGCCTGTTGCAGGGCTGGCGCACGTTGGTGCTGTATATGGCAGCGGAGAAGCGGCTGCACACCTAACGTTGCTGGGCGCCATGGGACGGCGGTGCCGTGGTGCTGCTGCTGTCACTCGCTGCCCTGTTAGCCCCGGCTTTCCGCCACCGATGATCTTCATGTTAAAGCTTGTTGACTCATGCTAAGTCCCCTATGAGTCTCTAAAAGTCATGCCACTTCTCACATGGGTTAACTCTGGGCTGTGCTACCTAGGTTGTGTTACGGCAACTTCAGTCTGCTCTTCAGAGATGAAAGGAGCAGTTTGCAGTCCCCCAGTGTCCCAGGATGCACTGCTCAAAGCGCCTTTCCCATCCAGAGCAGAGGGAGCTCAGGTGTCCTGGCTCCTAGTTGTGGCCCTGCTCACCAGCGCTCCAGAGGCAAGTCAGAGCTGTGCAGACGAAATACAATATGAACCCGCAATGTGAGACTGCTCCCAGCATGCTCTAACTTTAACGCTGCATAACAGATGGTCCATTTAGTATGGTCTAAGTGTACTGGGTAACTTCACCCACAGTGCTTGTTGAATGACAACATTACACCACTTTAAGTAGCGGTCTGAAGTTAAACCAGTGTTTGCACACTCCCATTTGGGTTTAAGAGACATCAGTTAGAAATAGTAGGGGTACACTGCTAAAGATTGTTTTGGCCAATTATTAACCAGCTATATCAGTCAATACTGATTCATCTATCTGGTAAGTCTGTGGGGGGGAAGGGGTGTGGGGGAAGGAAGGGGCATGGGGGGCAGCTCGAGGCCGCAGTGGTGAGGGTGGGAGTGGGGTTGGGGCAGGGACAGGTGCTGCCCAGCCAGGGCAGGGTGCGGGACAGAGCTGCGAGTGGCTCATCTGGGCAGTACAGGGGGGCAGCTCCCACTGCTGCATACACCCCTGGGGGAGGCATGGGGGTCTGTGCCCCCCTTATTTATGCATGGCACAAGGGCAGACTGCCTGCTGCAGGCCTGGGGTCAGGGGCTGCGCCAGCTTCTTCCCAGCGGAGGGGCTTAGCTGGAGCTGCTCACAGGGCAAGCAGTGGCAGCGCTGGGAGGGGGGCTATGGGGAATTTTGGCATAGCTGTAGCCCACCCTCCCAGCGCTGCCCACTGGGAAGACATCAGTGCAGCCCCTGGTTCTGAGCCCACAGTGGGCAGCCTGTCTTGCCCCATGCACAAATCCAGGAGGCATAGTGATGGGAGCCGCCTCCCCTCTCTGCCCCCCATGACTTTGTCCCACTCCCACCCTGGCTGGCCAGTGCCTGTCCCTGCCCCTGTCCCAGCCCCAGTCCCCCCTCCTGCACTGTGGGGGTCTTGAGCTGCCCCCCCCACACCCCTTATCTCCCCCATGCCCCTTCCCTCCCACAGACTTACCAGCCTGACGCTGTTCTCCAAGCTTCCCAGCTGCATGCCTGGCTGCCTGTGCACTGCGGCTGCCCACATGCACGCGGCATTTATCAGTGACATTATCAGCTCTGCTGGCCAAAAAAACCTGATTGCTAATAATGTCAATTTTTCTTTTATCAGTGGAGCGATACATCAGTGCACCACTAAGAAATAGTTCCCTCCAGTGTGCGCTGTCCGGTTTAGCTACATTGATTTTAAACCCAGAGTTACCAAACAGGTGCCACTTTCTCATATAAGCAATGCCTGAAGTGTCACAGTGTATTAAGGGGTGCCCAGTAATACATGGGGCTATCTCTGTATCTCCCCTAAATAGTATCAGGCTTGCTGAAAAAGGAATCACTCTAATGAACCCTAACATTGCTGCACCCATGAAGACTTTTGTTTAGCTCATGTGGTTGGAGGCTGACTTATAGCCTCACTGGCAACCAAAAAATACCCTTCATAGACTTCATAGACACTAGGGCTGGAAGGGATCTTGGAAGATCACTGAGTCCAGCCCCCCGCCCACAGGGCAGGAAGTCACCTGGGGTCATTAGGATCCCAGCAAGATAAGCATCCAATTTGCTCCTGATCATAGATTTTCTGTACTTGGATGGAAAACAGTAGCAGATGCTGTAGCATCCTGGGAGGCAGGTGGGAATTTTTTGGATGCAAAGGGGTTTGACTACAAACAGTGGATCTGACTTAGAGAAATTCGGAAGATATTGATGTTCCTCCTCTTTTCATCAGACTATTGAGTCACTACTATTTTCTTCCTCTAAGTTAAATATTTTGCAAGAGAGGACAGTGGGGTGCTGGGCAGAGGGGAAGGTTTATCTGATTTGGCTTTCTGTCTGCTCCATCTCCAGAAGTGGTAACTTCTTACCTAGTCCTGGTAGGGTGTGAAAGTGGAGATGGGGATATAACTGCTTCATTCTCTTCTCGGCATAGTTTCTGGAAAACTGCCCTTCACTCTTGAAATCGTGGTCTGTGGAAAACCTGCTATGTGGAACAGAGATCCGTGCTCAGCAAAGCAGCACCAATTTAAGGGTGAGAGCCCTGGAACAGATGTTTTAGGAGCAGGGGCATCCTGTTGCTATCAAATAGTCATTTTGAATCTTTCTTGGCCGTGGTGTATTGTGCAGTAAGAAACGTGGAGGCTTCCCCTTATGAATGAAGATGGAGCTGGGCGAGTGAGCTCTTGCAGGGATTGGTGTGGTCTGCTCTGCAAGAGGAGGCTGGCCTGCAACACAGGCTTAGAGATCTCTCTCCCAATCCCCACTGCTGCACACAGCTCAGGAAACTACTGGTTTGGGAGCAAGTCTAATTCACTGCAGCATCCTCCCAAGGAGCAGCTGCTGGATCAGTAACAACCTACTGGTGCCAGCTAATGCAGTCCTCTGTTTAGCTGAAGTGGTTGCAATGCTAAGAGCATCAAGTGAACACCCAATGGCCTCATGCCTGAAGGCTCATTACAGGAGCTGTAAGTAGCAGAGAATGTGTTTAAAGGGCTGGTCTTTGGCCACGGGTGGGATGGACAGCCTGGCTGTTGCATCAAAGGCCTCGGATATCTGGATGCAGAGCTTAGCTTGGTGTATCGGTGCTCCAGCTGGGACTTCAAGCTGGAGGTGCCTAGCTAGAGGGTCTTGCCCTGCTGCTCAGGGCAAGACTGATCACTGTATTTAGGTCAGAAAGGAATTTTACCCCATGGTCAGCTTGGTATGGACTGGGGGAGGAGGGTTTGCCTTCTGCTCTAGTAGGGGGCATGGCCCCGTACCTGGGAACTCTTGAGCATATATTAACAACCTTTTACGGCAGCAGGAGGTTGGCTGCTGTGATCCCGCCGCGTTACCTGAGGCAGGTTAGGCTGTTATGACTTGTCAGGTTTAACAGTAGTTTTACTAAGGGATTAGATTATGGATTTGCATGGGATGGTTTGGGTAGGGATGATGCTACCCCAGCCAGGGGGTTGGCCTAGATGACCTATGGAGGTCCCTTCCAGCCCCACTTCTCTAGGATCCTGTGATTCTCAACCAGGGTGCCGTGAGATCCCTTCCCTGCATAAGGTTGTGTGTACAAACATGATTCACAGGATGAACCCACGTTTTCCATATAAGAATCGACAGTGCATATTAAAACCATTCTGATCTGCTGTGGTCTTTCCGAGCTCTTTGCAACGGTGGAATTGCTCAGTTATTTTCCTGTAGTCAGAAAAATGAGTGAGAACTAAGAGCTGAGGAATGCCTTGGCTATCGAGAGGTGCATTGAATCTACGGGGGGCTGCCTCGAGTCCTAAAAGGGTCAGAACCACTGGCTTAGATGCACGAGAAAGTGTGCAGGGCCAAGGCGTACATGCAAAATTGCCAGCTTGTGTCCTGCTCATTTTCTTTCACCAGGGATCGAGTATGTCAAAGAACGCGGCAGGCACGTCTGCAGACATGCACGCTTGTCACCTTTAAAGTGCTCGGCAGGCTTTCCTCCCTACCCTACTGCAGCTCAGCATCCTGCTGCTGCCCTGTACCAGGCTCCTCTTGGAGTCACCAGGCCAAAGGATTAATTGCGGTTTGACCTAGCACAGCCATGCTCAACCTTTTGGCCGTGTGGGCCAGGAGCTGCTTTGTGCCCCGCTCACCAGGATCGGGGCCCTGTGCCCAGCCTTGAACACTGGGATCTGGCTTTGGGCTCCGCACTGCCCCAGTCCAGCCCTGCATGCTAGGATAAGGGGATCGGGGCCCCGTGCTGTACCCCTACATGCTGGGATCGTGGTCTTTCTCTGCCTTCTTACTAGAGCCATGCTCTTTGGCCCATGCGTCTGGAAATTTGGCAGCAGGGAGGCAGTGCCACCAGTCCCCCACCACCAAATTTTCAGACCTCACAGGTCAGATGACCTGGCACCCCTGATCTAGCAAGATCCCTCTTACTGGACTAGCAAGGATTAAGTGTAGTGTTAAAGAGGAGGTGTTATAGCCTCACCTGAACTGCAGCGGCTTCCCAACCTTTCCCACAGCAATGCTGTTCCTCGGTGCCATCAGCTGGTTTGGTTGCCTCTTCAGGCCAGGGAAGTGAATCTGGCTCTTGGAGCTGAAGCTCTTTGGAAGAAATAGGAAATAAAATGGATCTGAAGAGAGGTGAGTGTCATAACCAAACCTGCTCGATAATAGGCTGGGGAAGTGTCCTGCAGGCTTTGAAGAAACGTCATGTTTTTGAACCAGGGAAGGGAAGGCATAGGTGAGTTAGGATGGGAAGTAGCAGACGGGAACGCAGAGGAGGTTGACCTGCAATAGAGATACTGATACAGTCTCACCAGCCCTTGGCATCCAGGATCAGGAGCTGGGTGCCAAAAAGCATGCGGCTTTTTAAAAAGTAATAAGCCAACTTGTTTTCTGAGCCTCAAAGGTACACTCCTTGTAAGCTTTCAAGTCTTTGCGAGTGCTAGCAACGTCCTACGTAACAGAAAGCTATGATTCTCATCCAATCACGTGATGAGAACTGGCAACACCAAGGAGATTTCCTTCCAACGCCCCGCCCATGTAGGAGTCCAATGCCTAGTTATAATTCAGGAGCGCCAGCCTTTCACATGAAGATCTTAGCGCTCCCCACCCACACCACGGCTTTGATCTATTTGCTTTCACTTCATGAGCAGCTCACAAAAACAAATATTGGCGTCTGTGTTGTTGGTGACCAACTGCACGTCACAAATTGCAAAGAGCCCAAGTAAACACAACCGGGACAATAATTTGTTGCTGCTGTTTCTCTCAGACTAGAAACCTGTATGGATATAAGCAAGCGGGACGTGTACGTGAACTGAAACCTAGTCAAGCCAGTGTTCATGAAGAGCAAATAAAAATGGGCATAGCAAGCTCAAAGGGCAAAGAACTAGGATTCCTTGGGCAAAGAACTAGGATTCCTTGACATTTAGTGTTTTTGGGAGGTTTTTTTTTATAAATCCTGCTTTGCTGTATGCACACTGCAGTCATTGGAGACTACTCTAAAATATAATCCAAGTAGAACGGTAATCTCTCAATGTTCAGGACTAACTGCAAAACTTATCAATACAACTTGGCTTTCTCTCTAACACCTTCCCCCCCCCCCC
>NW_017728931.1:142394910-142399481 GCF_001723895.1 Crocodylus porosus | reverse complement strand
CTGCCCTGCTGCCTACATACCCCCTACCTCCTGCCCACCCCCAGCACCACTCTCAGGACACGTACATGGTTGGAAAAAAAAAAGTTTATTACCCTAACAACACCCACCCCCATCCCTCCCCTCTTCCCCCTCAGCAAACAGTGCCCCTCCACCACCCTCCCCACTCACCAATAATAAAAATATGGCTTATATATATAGCGAGCAGGCCAGCCTGGCGGGGAGGAGAGGTGCCCAGCCAGGAGTCCTGGAACTGGGCTCCAGCCAGCCCCCTAGTGGCTGGGTCAACCCAGGGCTAAATTCCCTGTGTTAATGCAAAGTAACGTGTCTATACATGTGTTCATCTGCATTAACTAATCTTGCTTAAATTGATACTTGGTTTGGGCTGCATTAAGGGTATGCATGAATAGAAACGCTCCCCTAATGCAGCTTAAATTGGGCGAATCTGCATTAAATGACCATGTGTAGACATGCCCACAGAGAATTGACTGTACAGTTATGACCAGATTCCAGGAATCCTGATTCAAAGTCATCTCCTCTAGCCACTTGCAACCTCATTCAAAGCTGTGACCTTGAACCTCTCACTTTTAACACCCCAAACATGGAGTCCCTTCCTAGTCATTTTTAATACATGTCTGCTGTGTAATGATAATCAGAGAAATATTTTACCTTTCCTACTTGTTCTTTGGTGAAAAACTTCATGGGGGTGTCCACTTGGGGACTGTGAGTCAGGTCAGGAAGGGGGTTATTGGTCACTATCAATGTTGTCTTGTCTTGATTGAACTGTGATGATCTGGACATGAGAGCTGTATATTTTCTGCGGTTATCAAGACATTCCTGGAACCTGTCATTGTTGAATGGCACAAAGTACTTCTCCTGTATGGAGTATGAAAGTAGAGAATGGATTTAGAAATGCCAGCTATGTGTATTTCAGGAGCTTACTGCTTGTTCATACCAATGAAAACTGTATTTCTGAAGAAAACGTACAATGGTCTAAATACAGGGTATGCTCACCACTGCCTTCTGCTGGGCTATAGAAAAACCCACTGCCCACATCATCACACTGAGTGATGAGCCCCCTACCACATGGAGGAGTTAGGACAAACTGACCCTGGGACCTTCAGAACCGCAGCAAAGATTCCTACTAACTGACCCATGGCAGAAACTTCTTTACCTGGAAAGAAGGTAAGAGCTGAATGATGAAAACTTTGACATCAAGGAAAAATGGATCCATCGACAGAACACAATTGAAATCATTAAATTTCCTTATCCCGGACCCCACGTAGAAACCCTCTGACTTTGCTTTACCGAGGTGGAGCTGGACAACACTGAACACAGTTTGTACTGGACAAAGTAGAAGTAACTACCTGCTACACAGATGGGATTTTATTAAAGACCCCAAGTGTGAGTGTGGTGAAATCCAAACTCTATCACATATCATGGAGGAACTTCCTATTTATGATTTTAATGGTGGCATTGAAGATCTGCACCAGGCTACTGATGATGCCTAGCAGTGGATATCAAATCTAAACCTGTCACTCTAGCCTTTTCCATGGGTGCCATTGGTTATAGGTTGCTTCTAGGTTGTTCTGTCATTCAGTTGCCATATCCCATATGAATAAATAAATAAATAATCTGGAAATAATAATAGCCATGAGTTGGCTCACAAGAGGACAACAGCCTAACACTTGCATTCAGGACTGGGGGGAGCTAAATGCAGCACGTACTACAGGATGTGAGGTGAAGGTATCATTTGGTCGCATCAGGTGGGCTGCACAGATCCAGCCTTGAGGATCTGGACTACTGCAGTGCACCCTCCATAGGGCTGCCCTTGGAAGCCGTGCAGAAGCTGCAGAACATGGCATCCACCTTCAGATGGAGACGAGTTGCCAAGAGCATGTAACCCCAGTGCCTTAGGGCGCCTATCCATGAGCAGCAAGGCTCCTCCAACGTTGCAGTGGAGCAGACTCAACTGAGTGTGCCGGGGTGTGGTAATTACCGCGTTCCAGCAGCTTCCAGCATCTCATGTATCAGCATGCCTGAGGTTAAAAATGGAGGCAGGGCGCTTTATCTATAGCTTGTTCAACTGGCTATAGTCGAAGCGCCATTGCCACCATGTTTAAGCATGGGGATGCTGATATACAAGATCCTCTGAGTGCTTTAATTAGAGTAGCTCTTGAAGCTGCTTTAATTAAAGTGCCTCTCCCCCACCCCCGAAACACATGTACAAACACCCCCAGGGTCTACACTGCCTCCCAATAGCTTTTTCGGTGCAATTAAAGTGCTGTTTTTGACCTGTAAGACTCCCAACAGTCTGGGCCCTACATACCTAAGGGACCGTCTTCTCCCTTACACCCGATCACGATCCCTAAGGTAACCTTAAAGCCAGAGGTGTAACAATGTGGCTGCAGCAGCTGCTGTGCACAGGGGCAGTAGCAACACCTGGTTGCCACCGGGGCAATTGTGCAGCTGTGCTGGCAGCTGTTTTTTCTGCTGCCTTCCCTCCACCCCAGTTGGTGCCCAGGTGCGTGTCCTGGTCACCCCACCCTGGCCGTGCCACTGCTGAGAGCAGCCATCGGTACGTCCAGTCTGCTTGGCCGAGACACATGTGAGGTTGTTTTTGGCACTTGCCCCTCTCCTCCTGGGTTGGCTAGGAGTCTACCAGAATCAGCATCAAACTTCCGGTGACTATTGAAATCAACCTAGGAGATTTTAATAGGATTTTAATAGGATATTTTAAGGGGAAAAAAATCTCCCTGAATAGCTTCTGTCAGAGTTGCCAACCATACCCTGGAAACGTGGTCAGACCTTCCTCTTTGGCCCAGTGTTTGGCAAACAAAGTTGGGCTGGGATACTGTTTAGCAGGTCTCTGTTTTACGATGACAGTACAGTTCCCTTTTAAGTTGCTTTGTTCTCCTGTTGTTTCTCTGCTGTAATCATTATTCTGGCCTCTCTCTGCAAGCCACCTGAGCCTGTCAGGTGTGGAGTATTGAAAGCCAACAAGTAAATAATAAATGTCCGGTGTCATGTACAGAGCTATATTTGTTGCAGGGTTACAAGGTGCTTTTGGTGTCTGGTGCAGTTACCCAGGCAGGAACGGCAGGAACTTAGCTACACTTCCCCGATTGGGGCAGATCTGCAGCCAGGAGCATGATGGTGTGGCCGTACTCCCATTTGATAGTGGCCTGTTGAGAGGGCTGTCTGATGTGGGGAGAGCTGGGGGAAGGAGTTCATTGCTGAGAGCTCTGGAAGGCATTGTGGATAAATGGAGACCGACCTTGACTGCCTTAGTGGAAGGACCTCTCTAAAGGAAGCTGAGCAGTACCAGAGACTAGAGAGTGAACTGTGAGCATGGCTAGGAAGGTCCAAGCAGGGAGAGGCCAGCAGAGCTGAGGATAAGCCTGGGGAGAGCTTGAAAAAAGGCTCCCCAGCAGCAACTGATTGCATTTTTCTTTGGCTTTATGTTTTCTGTTTAAGCCATGGGACATGGAAGTGGCTGAAGGGGAGGAAAGGAGCTGCTGAAGATGCCCCACCAAGGGGTCTAGATTAGTGCTGTACTGGTGGGTTGGCAGAGGCCCTGCAAATGGTGACCAGGGTGTCAGAGACAGGGTAGAGGGGCAAGAAGCCCAAGAGACTGGGCAGAGCCTCCTCTGGTTCCCTGGAGGCAACCTCCCACAGCATAATAGTACCATCAAAGGTATGGCAGGCATGATGGGGGGGTACCCAGGAATGGCAGGACATAAGGAATGGGATCAGAGTGGCCACGTGGAGGTGCCATATGCTGCTAGGGGTGGACCCATTGCAGACACCAAGACCTCTGCGAGGTCTCAGAGCTCTTTAAAAATCCCAGCTGTTAAGGAATTTCTCCGTGTTTTGGGAAGCTTTTTTTTTAAAACTGAACTCTGAAGAGTCAGGGAAGAGACAGTCGCTTCAGGGATGAGGAGCAAAGGCATGTTAGCCATCTGGGACATCTGGTATTTCCCTCCCCCACCTGCTTAATTTGTGAATTTAGTGATGGTGGAGGCTGCAGATTGACATCCAGCCCGATCCCAGCTACCAGGGTGGGGTGGAGGCCCAATCCTGGCATGTGAGGTCCAACTCCTGGGGCCCAGTCCTTGTGCCCAGGGCCCAATCTGGCCCATGTCGCTCATCTGGCCCGTAAGGCTAAATGGTGGAGCGCTGCTGTAGTACGAAGCGGGGTTTGCTAACAAAGAGTGACACCCATTTCACTTACCAGATCGGGAGAGTACGAATAATGCTCCTCATACTGTAAGGAAAACTTGCTCATATTCTTCTAGATCACGCTATGAAATGAAAATAATGCAGTTCGTTACCGAGCATGGCAGCAGAATCCCTTGTCACAGCAATAAGTGCAGTGCTAACCTCTGCAGGCACCGTGGACAAAAGACAAGGCCCAAAGTGTACGCATGGGCACCAAAACCCCTGCCAAAGGTATAGGCAATTCCTGCTGTTTAAGGCAAACATCGTTGACATGTAATAGTGTGGTTCCCTTTATAAGTAGCCTGGGAATGGTTAAGTAATTAATAGATATCCTTAAAAATGATTAATCAGCT
>NW_017728931.1:142382930-142394026 GCF_001723895.1 Crocodylus porosus | reverse complement strand
ATGGGTCCCAGGACAGAGCCTTGAGGGACCCCACTGGTCACAGGGCACCACGATGGGTGACTGCCATCGATTACAACCCTCTGGGTCTGACTTTGGAAATGTTTATAACAGCAATTTTGTCATTGCAATTATAGCAGTCACCATGGATTTGGATAAAGTCTTTGAAATCTTTCAAGTGGTTCTCAAAGCTCATCTAATGTGCTAGATTCTTTATTTCATATAAAAATGCATAGCACGACGCATGCTAGCAATCAGCGCACCCATTGTGCTCTCTAGCGGTTGGAGTTAAGCATCTGTAACCCAGCTGATGAAAGAAGAGGGTATGTGCCAATGAAGTTGGAAATGGCTATAGCAAGTGTACCCAAAGTGGGAAATATAAATACTAAGTAGAGAAACAAAAGGCTTCCATATAAAGTATTTCATGGCATAATGTTTTGTATGACCTATCATGTTTCCATGGATCTCAAGTGAAAACAAGTTGTGACAAATATATTGGGAGAGCTTTGCATAAATGGAAGGTCTGAGCACTGGAATCTGTGATAGAAAGGGCAGTTGAAGGACAAAAGGTATTGAATATGCAATTTCTATGGAGGCAGAAAAAACAGTTGCATTGTAGAATAGACATTCATTGACAGACTTTTTGCACTGCTAGCATCCTAATTTGTGTCCAAGACGAACCCTTCTACGAAGAGGGATTTGTGAAAAGCATTGGTATCAAGTCTTGTTGGGATCAAATGCAACAAATGTACTTATCAACGCTGTTAGACAGTCATGTGAATGGCCTAGAAGAATTATTGTGAGGTTGTCTTGGGGTTAATTTTGCTGCAGGTAAGAAAACAGATGCTGAAGGCTGTTATGTCTAAATAGTTGTAGACTCCCAGAAATGTAGGACTGGAAGAGATCTCCAGAGATCATGCAGTCCAATCCACCAATCCAGCCAGGATCAGGCCTATCCAAACCATCCCGTGTACGTTCTCATCTAACCTATTCCTCAAACTACACAATCAATCCAGCTGCATAACTACAAGGCATGCCGCCCAAGGCACGTTGTAGCACTGGCCACGCTATTCTTTTGCTGACGCTTCATAGAGCAGGGAGGAGAGGAAGCAAATTTGGAATTTGAGTCTCTTCTGATAAAACTGAGTTGATTATAGGCATCATGAACTTCAAGACTGTGTGAGTCAGACAGTGCTAGTTCAGAAATACTGTATTTCTTCTGAAAACAAATCATTGTTTTTGTTGGTGACAGTACTGCATGTGGGGCAGGAATATAGGAGCAAAGTCTCAAAGCAGTATCAGCATCCCATGCATTTGCTCAAGTTAGCAACTGATACAGGGAGAAAAAGCATTTGTTGCATGAATAATTTATTATGGCCCTAAAACAGGCCTTTACTGCTGCAGAGCTTGGTATCATCAGCACCTCTGGGCAAAGAGGAAAGTGCCCACAATATCACCTTCGTCGCATTCACCAAGCAGAACTGCTTGTTTGAAGCCAACTTCTTTTACTCCAGCCTTTTCAAGGTGTATCGGAAATCTTTTGAAGAAGAGCTTGAGCTAAATTGTAGCTCACTTAATTGTTTGGTCTCCTTGTGTGGATCTGCAGAAATATGTAGTGATACTTCAGCAACAGAAGTATTTCCCCCTGGTATAAAACCATAAAATTATAGGACATCTATACACATGCTCCAGGGTGGTTGGGGGTAGGGGGGGCAGGTTCTCTTTCTTCTTCATGGCAGTCTTTCACATATTTGAAAGCTGCTATCATGTGCTGCCTGAATCTCCTTTTTGACAGATTAAACCTACCTAGTTCTCTCAAATTTCTCCTCCATGGCATGCATTCCAGCTAGAGGTGCTGAGTACATGGGGGCCCGAGGGCCCTGGCCCCCCTCAGGAAGAGGGCTGTCACCTGAAATGTGTACAGCTTTCCACATGTCCTTCATCTTAGGCCCGCTGTCAGCAAAACTAAAAGTTGGTGCCTCCAATTCCAACCATATTAGTATCTTTATCACTCACCTCTGGATCTTCTCCAGTTTCTCCATGTGCTTGTTAAAATGCAGAGGCCATGCCTACTGTGGCCTAGTAAGTGCTAAGTACAGCAGTACCAACCCCCACCCCGCTCCCCAATGCCTTACATACAATACTTCAGGTATTGCATCCCAAAACTGCATTTGGTTTTTTTGGGGGGTGATTGTACCATGCTCCTGACTAATGTTTTAGTCTGCGATCCACCAGAGCCCCCAGGTCTTTCTCAGAAATGCCACTGCCTAGCCCATACTCTCTTGTTCTGCATTTGTGGACCTGTTTCTCCTTCCAGCTGTCTTTGTTGAATTTAATTCAGTTATCTAGTACCCAGCTCTTCAATCTATTGCCATTCTTTTGGATTCTCCTCTTATGCTCGCAGATGTTCACAAACCATCCCAGTTTTGCATCATCTGCAAGTCTGATCAGGAAGCTCTCTATTACAGCAGCCAAATTGTTTATAAAAAATATTAACCAATGCCGGACCCAGGACAGACCCCTGTGAAGCCTCACTTCAAACTTCCTGCCACTGATCTGTTTATTGTTCCTCTTTGCTTGTGGTTTTTCAGTAATTCTAATAGCAATTTTATCTATCCCTGCATTTCTCCAGTTTACTGATGAGAATGGTGTACAGGATTGTGTCTAAAGCCTTACTAAAGTATGTTTAATATTATGTCTACCATATTTACCACATTCCCTTTACCCACCCAGACTAGTTATCCTGTCAAAGCAGGAAATGAGATTGATTTGGCATTGCAGTAGGCTGCATATTTCAGTGGTTGCAGCCCAACTGCAGGTGGTAGGAAAGTGATTGCAGGCCTGCCTAGGAAGACTGGGCTAGCTGATGAGGATAATTGGCTGGCCCAGATGAAGTTAAAAGCTCCCAGGGAAGGAAGCTGAGGGGAGAGAGGGAAGACTGTGAGGCTGGAGGCTGCAGCAGGATCCGGGAAAAGACCACAGGGTAACTTCCTATTGTTTGTACTTGATGTTTGATAGCTATGTTGCATTCCGTGGGGCAAGTTTGCCTGGAAAAATAAAGACTGTGGCGTGCTATCTGAAAACCTCCTACAGGCATGCTTTTAGAAAGGAGCAATTCTTTGACAGCACACACCTTGGACTGGAAGTGTACAACAGGGTGATAACGTTTAGAGGCTAAAATGTACCCAAACTGGAATTTGGCTAGGAGGCTGGCATCAGGATCTATACTTCTGCAAAACAGCCAAGGTGACATTGGGGGAGATTTCCTCTTTGCCTAGAGGTGCTGATGATACCATGCCCTGCAGCAGTAAAGGCTTGTTTTATGGCCAAATAAATAATTGGTTATGAAATCTACATCCTGACTAGAACGCAATGGGGGATGAATCCATTCACCCTGTATGTAGAAATTTAGGGCCAGACCATATGAGGAAAGAGAGAACCTAAAAAAAAAAAATGGGTCTAGCCAGATTTGTACCAATTGTCACTTTGGTTGCTTGTATATTTTCATCTTCTTTCCCATAGTTCATTTTTTTTCATTTATTCAAAGATCCTCAGAAATTGGGAATGTCTATTTATAAACATGTCAAGTGCCTGGCATGCTTTGAGGTGCAGGTTGTAGCCGTGTTGGTCTTAGTTTGCTAAGAAGAATTTTTCCAAGTATAAAAGATACCAGATTAACTGAAGAGCCTTGTCAATATTCAATATTCTTTATCCCTCATACTAGACCAATTCTCCATATATTATACAATTGTCTCTGAGAAAGCTGAAAGAAATCAGGGTACCATACCTATGTGCACATCTGGGGGAGAATCACAGCCGCGGAGGAATGGAAACACCTAGCGGCTGGTGGATTGTCCACTCCGAAATGTGTTCCTGGATAAACTTCCAATGTGGGTCAGAGGTCAGGTGGTTACATGATATCATGGAAGACTGGTGAACCCAAGGCTCCACCTATAACTTGGCAATTATGACATATTTGTAATTGCTTTTCTTTGGACCTTGAGGATAGCAGTGGTTAGGGCCTAGGACATGGAGCCAGGAGAGCTTGAGTTCCCATCCCAGCTCTGCTAGTGGCTCGCTTTTGTGTAAAATCACTTGGCTTATTTCTGCCTCAGTTTCTCTCTCTGTAAAACAATACCTACTTAACAGAGGGGTGGTGAGGATGAATCAGAGAAGAAGAACAAAGCACTGATTTAAAAAAAAAAATCTTTTTTTTTAAAGGAAAACTTTTCGTGTTCCCAGCCAAATCAATTCCAAATGCGTGAGTCATTCAAGCGCCGATGCCAGGACGAGTTGGGAAACATGTAAGTGCACTCAGAAAAGGAACGACGTAATGGGACACAGATGGCTTCAGAGAGGTTCTTTGGGCAAATCTGATATCGTTTATTACACCAACTCAAGCAGTTGGACAAATTCTTCTTAGCAAGCTTTCGGGTATGAGTACCCTTTGTAAGGCTGAGGAAGCATCTGCAGTTGGTGTGTGCTCTTTCTGCACGGGATGAATAGTAAAGAAGTCAGAGGCTGGTGTGCATGCAAGAAAGGAGTCAGTGAAGATGTAAACTGAGGAGTCAGAGCATTGGCAATGCATAGTGGGTGCCCATACAGCCCCTGAGATTGGCCATGCACCCTCTGGAAATGCCAGCCGTGAAACCAGACGTGCCGGTGGAAGTGCATTTCCTGTTTTGCCGCTGGTGATTTTGGGCTCAGCAATTGGCTGCTGGGGGACCTGTCAGTGATCTGGTGCCCCCCCAGACTCGGGAGGCACCAGTCCCCCATGAGTCAGAGGGTGAGAGACAGGTGGTGGGAAGGGGAATCAACGTAGAAACCCACAGAGCACCATGCCAATCTGCACAGAACCAGCAATCACCCGAAACCCCCCAAGACAGCTGTGTTATATACAGCCAAGCCCTCAGATACCACCGAATTTGCACCGAGGAGAACACCTGGGATTGCCACCTCACCAGTCTCAAAAAGGCTTTCACTCAACAAGCTTGCTAAGAAGAATTTTTCCAATTATTTGAGTCGGTCTAATAAAAGATGTCGGATTTACCCAAAGACCCTTGTCTAGAACGGGAGATGCTCTTGTTCAGGGCAGCAGTTGCTGTTACTCACACTTCTCCACTTCCTCCAGATGACTCTGTCTCTCCTTTTGGCTATGAGCAGCTGCATTTCAGTGGGGCGGCTTCATCATCACCATGCTTTAAACTACAGCGCTCAACTTGGGCTCAAGGGAAGGAGCACACGTAATGGTGGAGAGAAGCGGCTTTCCCCTGGAACATGCCGTGACTTGGCTCACGTTCGCTGAGAAAGGCGACTTAACTAGACGGGCCCAGAAACAGGGCATGGCAACTACCAGCATGCCCCGGAGATTCCCCAGCCTATGAACCTGACATGCAACTATGAGCCACCCGCTTTAAACCTGGGCAAAGGGAACGTCTGTTCTTACCTGGTATAGCCGAGCTTTGGAGAGAAGATAACGTCCTGTGCAGTGAGCACCTCAAAATGATCCTGGGAATGACTATTTTATACGCAGATCCTACTGCCTGTGGCACTTTTGGATACAGGCTACAACCTGCTGGTCCATCTTGGGTTAACAACCCAAGAGCTGACTGCTTTCTGGCCCAATCCTTAGAGGCAGCACTGGGTCCCCACGGTTTGCAGCTCCCCCAGCCCCAGCTGCACATGTGCTGGTTGAAGGGGTGCCAGCATGTGGTGCTGTGGATCAGAGAACAACCTGATCCCCAGCTGCATGCCCTGCCAGTGGTGTGATGGGGGTCAGCCAGGAGAAGAATTCAAAGAAGAAAAAAGAAAGGGAGAAGCATGTTATTACGAAACAGAGGGGCAATGATAATAGGACCACTAGGAGATACAGAAATGTGGCACAAGACCAAGGTTAAAGCAGAAACACAGAGAGCAAATGAACCATCTGGACCAAATTTGGTCTCTAGCTACAACCCACTGAACTGGATGGGCTTGCATGGGTACAGCAGATGGCAGATCAAGTGCCAACACTTACTCTGAATTAGCAACCTTTCTTGTTAATGTTTCAATACTTTTTCTGTTTCTATTTAAAAAAAAAATCGCTCCTATGCTCTGCATTTTTAAGGAGAAATGAATTCAGCTGAAGAGCTCAGCGAATTGCTCCTTCTGAGCATTGCTGTCTTATATTTATCTTTTCATGACCTGAGTGCCAAGCAGTTAATTTATGAGTTTGTTTATACTGTTCAAAACAAATTTTTAGGGAGGAGGAGATGTTTCACAATACATGTCCCATTTGGTCCTTGGCCTCTGTTAGAAATGCCAGTAACAAGATTGATCATGATGTATTGTGCCGGAGAAGTGGACATCTGGTCGGAGACAACCATACCGAGGACCTCCAGTGTCTCTGTGAGCAGATCTAAGATTTTGCAAAGGGAAAGTGTAGGTCGTGTGGCACATCATTACATATAACACAAGATACATTTTCCTCCATTTAAAGGGAAACTAGAAGGTTTACTAATACACCAGGGGGCCAGCATGATATTACTCAGTTTAAGATCAAAGCAGAAACCAATATAACTATGTGAATGTGCACTAATTTGCTGAATTCATATATTAAGTTTAAAAAGATAACAGGTAGGTAAAAGAGAATCAACACAGCCAAAAGATATTGTGATTTTGGTCTGTAGTCATGATAGGTGTTTCTTACTCATGTATTATTCTGTCATCTTCATATATTATTCTGTCATTATTCAGTAGGGGTAGATGACAGTACAAGGAGCAATGGTTTCAAGCTGCAGCAAGGGAAATTTAGGTTAGATGTTAGGAAAGACTGTCTCCCTAGGAGGGTGGTGAAACACTGGGACAGGTTACCCAGAGAGGCGGTGGCATCTCCATCCTTGGAGGTTTTGAAGACCTGGGTAGACAAAACCTTGGCAGGGATGATGTATTTGGGGCTGGTCCTGCTTGGAGCAGGGAGTTGGACTAGATGTGACCTCCTGAGGTCCCTTCCAACTCCCATTTTACAAAATCTAACCTTGAGCATCTGCACAGTGCCTCCAAAACTTCACTACCAGTCATTTCTACACCTGAGTTAATATGACCACACCTGACTTGACTGTTTTTAGCTCTAGCTAAAAACTTTTGCAGGGCTGCGAAACAGGATAGAGATATTACCTTCAATGGCTAATGGACTGGCAAAATTGTAGAAGAAAGGAAAGTTTGAATAGAGGAAGATCAAGACCATTAAAGTGGAAAGTGGGTCGTTAACACCTGTGGTTTGGAGATAGCCTAATAGGTAATAAGCCCTGAGGTCAACGATAATGATGTCGTGATAATGAGGTTAATGTGCCAGGGCTATAGGTTGTAGCTGTGTTGGTTTAAGGACGTAGGCAAACAAGGTTCTTTGGGTAAAACTTTTTTTAGACCAACGTCAGATTTACCCAAAGAACCTTGTCTGTTAATGTGTCACGAAGTCAATCAACTCCCTTGGCACTATCCAAAAAGAAAAGCTGCTGTCCCTCCCAGGCAGTTGGTTTTAAAGCTTGGGTGGAGCAGGAATAAAAGAAATTCCCCAAGCTTCTGCACCCCCCTCCCAGATGCAACCCTGGATACCTGCATCAGTCCATGCTTTGTCCAACAGCACAAAAAAAGGGCAAGACTTGTTCAGGAACCAAACAGAGGTGTCTGTGGTAGCCAGGACTTCTTTGACCTTCACGATTCCTCTGTCACCAGCCAGTCTTCTCTCTTGGCAAACACTCAGGCTATGGAGGAGACTGGGAAGCATCTTCATAATTGCCTTGCATCCTAAATAATCAGAGTTTGCCGTGATCCTTACCTGGCACCATGTTCTCAAAACTAAGCACAATAGGGATTTTTGTCCAAAAGCCCACAACAGGTCAGGATGTTGCTGCCACTATGTATTCCCATTTAAAATCTCTGGTTTATCTTGTGACTCATGTATAAGGGTTTGCACACCCAACAGTGCTAATATAGCACAGCAAGTTGTATTGCCCTCAGAAGGATCTCACGGCACCACAGGGAACCACAGTACATTGGTTAAGGATCACTGAGCTACAGAAAGCTACAACCGGTTGATTTAGGGGATGTTGGTTGTAGCCGTGTTGGTCTAAGGACATAGGCAAACAAGGTTCTTTGGGTAAATCTGATTATATTTTATTAGACCAACTAAATAATTGGACAAATGGTTCTTTGCAAGCTTTTGGGTACAAACACTTTTCTTCAGGCATTGGGTGTTTGTACCCAAAAGCTTGGAAAGCATAATTTTCCCCCAACTATTTAGTTGATCTAAAAAAAGATATCAGATATTACCCAACGAATCTCGTCTGCCAACAGGTTGATTTAGGAACCTATTTATAACCTGGTGATTTGTGACCAATGTACTGTGACTTCCTGGGGTGCCGTGAGACCCTTTTGAGGGTGCTACAGGGTGCTGTGCTATATTAGTACTGTGACACCTATACACAATTCACAAGACAAACCCAGAGATTTCAAATAGGGATCCGCAATGTTAAAACCATTCTGACCTGTTTTCCTCTTTCTGCATTCTTTGCAACAGGAGAAATTGCTTTGTTAACTTTTGATAGTCAAAAACCAAGGAAAAAAACAAAGAGCTGACGTTTTCCAAGGCATGCGTTGAGTCTAACAAGGGATGTTGTGAGTCTGAAAAGGTTGAGAGCTGCTCACTAATGGATTATTATTGCTCCCTTGTGGATAAGCTACCATCATCCACCTAATTCTGAGCCTGGAGTCTTTCTAGGTAATTAAGTGTAACAGGGCAATCTGGCCCTTTAAGTGAGGCAACCAGCCCTGAGGCAGAAACCCAGCTGTGGGGGATTAGCTAGTAGTTAAAAGCCCAAGAGGAGAGTGAGAGAGCGGGACCAGGCAGTTGGGGAAGGAGCAGTTTGCATCCAGAAGGCAGACAAACTCGGCAGAGCTTGCTTCTAGGAAGATCCAGAGCTGGGATGGATGCGAGGGACCCAGGGGGTCTTATTTATTGCAGAGGTTTATATCAAACTCTTACTGCAAGCGTTTGATATCAGACTCTCCTGTTTGTTCATATACCAGATCTACTCAGCCTGCACCCAAGTTTCTTGATCTCCATTCCCCTGTGCAGGTAGGTTCCTTGTACCCATGTCTGATCAACTGCTGTGTCTCCCAAGGAAATTTGTATCTGGAATCCTCTCTTGCTGCATCTGATTCAATTGCCCCCTCTCCACGTGTCGAGATGCCACCAAAAAGTTCCAAGACTAATGAAGTTTCCCCTTGATCAGAGAGAAGCAGCAATGGACACAACCTGAACACACAGCTCCTGTCTCCATTTGGGAGCAGCGGGTTATTCCTGTGGCCCATATTAGACAGAGCTGTCCCTGCCCTGTGGATAATGATCCCCACCGCCTCTGTGCAGTATTCAGTTGTTACTACAGCTGCATTTCATCATGGTCTGGCCCTTCTCTGAGCTCTGGCACATGCTGTTGCTCTGCATAGCACGACTGCATCTGGTATGCCAATGAAATCAACAGGATTCATAGCAGCCTGTTCTGTTTTCCTCCCGTAGATTTAGCTGGCACAGTCTGGCTTATGACATTTCTTCCTCTGATTTATTAATGTAGTATAAGATAAAATTAAAGCAGACACTACATGTGACAGCAAAGCCCACTAATGTGTATCCTATGTCATGCAGCACCTTTAAGCATCACTTCTAGCTATTGCAGATAGTAGCAAGGTCTTTGTTGGATCTCCACAAAACCCCCTTGAGATAGCAAAATGCTATTATCCCTACTTTACACACAGGGAATGGAGGCCCAGAAATGCTAGGTGTTTTGCACAAGGTCGTACAAGAAGTCTGACTGGAGCAAAGACTATAAACCATGCATCGCAAGCCTTAGCCTACTGCATTACCCAGTGAAAATCCCTTCTGCTTCATTTATACTACAAGGTAAATATTCTTGAATGAAGTTACCTGTATTATCTTCATATCACAAATCCACATCCTGCTACTGTGATCCACCTTAACTCACTCAGTAAATATATGTAACAGCTGGGGTTTTTTCCTCCTGCAAAAAACTTTGAATGAAAAATTGCACATTTAGACTTGAGACTTTCAAGTGTTACTTTTCTATATAAGCAACTGTACTTATCGTGAGAATGATACCTTATAATAATGGAAGATAAATAAGTCTGTTTATATGCAGAGGGCAGATGTTCACAAAGCAAACTCTTGTCTCAGGATGTGGATTGTACTGTGAAAGGGTTTGCTTGTGCCTGTCTTAGGGCAGTGCTGTCTAAGGAGCCTCATTACAAAGTAATTTTGTGTGGCTCCTGAAGCTCTTAGCCCTGGGTTGTCTGCACATTAACACTTTGAAGTGGTTATAGGCATTCATTACGCAGCTTAAAGTTACGCCACTTCAAAGCAGGATTATCTCTGATCCACACTATCCAGCCCCTGTTCCATGCAGGTGTGGCAATTTTAGGTACTCCAGTATCCCAGGATCTCTCACACCCTGACCTGTGGAGTCTGTCCTGTTTCACCAGCCCTGTAGCAGCAACTTACAGCTGTAGCTCCTAGTTTTGCCCCTGCTCACCAGGCCTTAAGCAGCAAGTCACAGCTGTGCACATGGGGCTCAATCAAAAAAGGTTTCTAGACTAAGGCTAGCGTTAACACTGATCAACATTTGTGTGGCTCACAGCAGAAGGTGTAATAAGACCCTAGGTTAATCTATAGCATTAAGGCTTGATCTAGGGGTTATTGCACAAAGTCATTTCATTAATTTAGAACTGGACAGCAGTGTTGCATCCCCTTGATAGAGCTCTCTTGAGTAGCTTAGTGCCTGGCTCATTCAGGTGTCCCATCATTTCCTGCCCTTCTGTGAAGTTCCTAAGTCTGTAGGGCACCATGAGCAGAGAGGGGCATGGTTAAGGTGCTTAAATGTACCCAAGACTAGGCAAAATCCTTGGCCTCATGGCATCAAGGGCAATACTCCCATTAAGCTAAGGGATGCTAAGATTTTCATAGATTTTCATAGACATTAGGGCTGGAAGGGACCTCGGGAGATCATCGAGTCCAGCCCCCTGCCCAAAGGGCAGGAAGTCAGCTGGGG
>NW_017728931.1:142370589-142382919 GCF_001723895.1 Crocodylus porosus | reverse complement strand
ATAGATTAAGAGACACTAACTACTTACTCTAAGTCATCTACTTGTGCCAACTCGGTGAACCTCGAGGGCGGCTAAGAGCTACCTCAATCCCGCCCCACAAGCCGCGCGCTCGCACAACTCCGCAAAGCCCGCAGCTCCCCTAAGCGGTGCTGGAGCCGCTAGCCCGGCATTTCGCCACACTTTAAAGAAAGCTCAGCTCAGTACATGAATGCACATCTGTACTCACATGAGTAATTCCACTAAGCAGCATGAGCAAGAACATTATGCTCCCTGCCCCCAAGAAATTTGGGTACAAGAGCCTGTCCCAGCCACCGGCAGAGGGTTTGGGATTGAGAGTATGGTCAGGGGTAGAAAGGTAAGAAAAGGTTTATTGATTTAACAAAAACACAACTACACGTAGTAACAAGACACAATGACAGACAAGAATAATTTGCGTGAGCAACTTATCGGCAGTCCCCTATGATGCCTGATGTACAACAAATTTCTCTTTCCACAAAGCTCAGCTAAGTCAGGTGTCCCCGATCAGCGCTGTCCGAGAGGTACCGGAAAGGACCCTGGTATTCAGTCCTTGGGCTCCTCGAGAGCCACGGGCCCACTGATCCAGGTCAACCCTTTCACAGAGCTGTATCTTCCTTCTGAATGATTTCTGGATGTTGCAGCCAATTTATAACTTGTGAACTGTGCTGATAACTTAAAGCCACTCAGATTCTTTTTACTTCAACTGTCCTTAGACTGACCAATTGCAGTACAAGCCTTGCATTCCTTTGATAAGGTTAATTTTAACTACACCACCGGGCCTTACTACTTCAAGGCTTTGCTAAATTTACTAAGCCTTACTTTATACAAGGCCTTACTACATCTTAAACTTTAATTAGGCTCTTAGCAACAACATACAGCTTAATATCTAAACAAACGACAGAAAAACACTTGGTCTAATCTTCATAGAGCCTTCAGCAAGAACCTTTAACACACAGACATAATTTTCAGCCTGTCACAGCACCCTAAAAGGGTACAGCATGACCCGATTCAGTCCTGTCTAGACCTCGGGTGCTGTAGATACATGTGCACCTTCCCTTCTGTCTTGTACTCCTCCTGATTGTAGTGCCGTAAGCACAAAGTCTCTCACCCAGTCACCCCCCTTACTAGAAAGGGGCGCGAAAAAACAACATACCTTCTGACATCAAGAGTGACGGGGGGAGAGAAAGGGTGAAAACTTTAAAAACTGCGCCCAGCCCGAACCCAGCAGAAACCATTTTAGGACTCAATCAATCAGTCCTGTCTGTCGTGGTCTGGCCAACCGTGACACTGCTTCTCAAACATTGAATTTCCCTGGCATAACCCTTCCCCCTGCGCATCGATCCGATTTACGATCCATCAATGAAAAGAGAATTAGCAGTCTGCTTGTAACTTAGATAGCTGAAACAGAAAATGTTTAATCAAGCTACTGTGCCTACGCATCTCCATCATCGGCATGTAAGTAAACAAAAATAAAAGCTTCTTTACTACAACTCATAAATTTTGTACCCTAGCCTGCAGTCAACAAACTCTGTGACCCGTAGCTAGAGAAAATCTTACTCCCTCGCTTAAAGGCAAAATGAACCTCTGCACAGTGCCTCAGGTTTTAACCCTGCAGCGCACAACACTTGCAGACATTACCCAGAAAATGCAATGCAGATCTAATGCCCAGCTTCTCTGCGGGGTTTTCCCAGGATTTATCATCATGAGAAGAGACAGAGCATCTTATTTGGCTGCATCCAGAAAAGTAGAATTCCTGTAAATCAGATGTGTTTAGTAAACTAGGCCTAAGCTCTGTAATGCTCACTGAGCTCCTAAAGACATCACAGAGACAATTCTGGCTAAAAACCAAGATCCACACTCTTTAACTAGCATCAATATTGTAGAAAGAAGGTCAGAGAAGGTTGAAAACACTTTATACAAAACCCCCCCCAAACTATCGCCTCTTGATTTTCTCCCGTAGGTAAAGTTAAACCATGTGCACGAGCATTTACTGTTTCAGGGACTATGTTTTGTAGCAGTGCTTTACAACCTGTGGTCCGCGGACCCCTGGGGGTTTGCAGACTACGTCTAAGGGGTTGTTGCAGGTATAAAGGTATAAACAGCCTAGGCTGAGGCCAAGGGGCAGTTCCCTTCTGGCAGCCATGAAGGAGGGAGCTCTGCTGGGAGTAGGCAGAGGTGGGAGGCCTGATGACCAGAGCAGCTCATGGGGTGAGAATACCAGGCAGAGGAGCCCTGGCAGGGAAGGAAAGAGTGATGAGCCAGAAGGCTTAGGGTTTACGTTTTAAGCCAGGAGGCTAGAGTTTGAGTTGGGGCTGATTGGCTGATGGTTTTTTGTTTGTTGTTACACCGGAGGACTGGGTGAGGCTGTAGGGGTGGAGGAGGCCTCATGGGAGCTCCCCAGTAGCATGGGGGGGTTCCTGGCACCACAGAGGGTGCCGCGTTTTGGGGTTTGTATAGACCCCGGCCCCAGTGGGGCAGTGTCGTGCGGGGCGAGGAGCCCAGTGCGGGGGAGTGACCCAAGAAGGCGGGTCTGGGCCAGGTAAGGCTGAGGCCACCTGAGCCCCGTTATGAGGAGCCCAGTGGGCATAAGACCTGAGAAGGGGGTCTGGGGGCCAGGTAAGGCCAAGTCCGCCTAAGCCCCGATTTGCAGGTGAGCGTGAGCAAGGCCCCAGTGCGGGCTGGGAGCGCGAGCAAGAATGGCCCCAGTGGGGCGTAAGACCCAGAGAAGGGGGTCCGGGGGTTAGGTAAGGCTGAGGCCGCCTGAGCCCCAGTTGGGAGAAGCCCAGCGCACGGAGAAGCCCCAGGAGAGGGTGAGGGCTCGGAAGGATGAGCGTAACAAGGGTAGTTAGACCTAACAACGTCCGGGACATCCAAGAGGCTTGGGGCGTGGTATAAGGGGAGGTAGGAGCCACGCGTAGCCCTGTGATGGGAGTACACAGAATCAGCAGTAGACAGGGTACCGGTGGGAGTACGCCAAGGGATACCGTGCTCAAGGGGGTAAAAGGCAGCCTCCCTTACAATACTTTCACCATCAAAGTCGTGGCGGGCGAGATAACGAGGGTGCATGGGCACCCACTTGGCTCGGTAGGGGGCGCCAGGAGAGATGACAGCCGCTCCTGGGTCCCCACCCTGTGACAGGGGTCCACAAAAGATGTGTTCAATCAAAAGTCTGTGAAAACCCACACTTCCAATTAAAAGGGGTCCACACCTCCATTTGAAATTTCCAAAGTGGTCTGGAAATGAAAAAAGATTGAAAATCACTGTGGTATAGGGATCAGGAGAGTCTTAAATAGCCATCAGGACTCATAGTAGAGATGATATCTTTTATGAGATCAACAAGATTTTTGTAAAAAAAAATAATTGTTTAATTGCAAGCTTTCAGGCACAACCCCCTTTCATCAGACATTGGTGAAAAGGCTGTAAAAGTTCTCCTGGGTAGAAATGGAAGTTCATATTTCATAGGATTTCACAGCAGAAGCAGTTGATGGAAACTCCTCTGGGCAGTCAGTTCATAGATGGTATGAAGCCTCTCACCTCCTTTGAGGACCTGGGATGATGCAAATGTCCTTGAAACAAAGGCAGAAGCAGGATCTCGGGTTTCAGGTGGTCACTGTTGCTTCCTGCTTAGGAAAATACGAAAATTTCATTAAAAAAAAATCGGCTAAAATTTGATCTCTTCCATGTGTCAGGTATCCAGGGGTCATATCAGCTACGAACTCACTGCCCAGAGGAGTTTTCCATCTAGTGCCTTCTCTGTGAAATCGTGTTGTGGAAGAAATCAAACTTTGTGTTGTGGTTGAATCAGAACTGACAGAGCCAGCTTTTCTTTATTGAGGTCTGTACTGTGATCACAGGGAGGATTTCATACAGCAAGGGGAATCGCCCCCTTGTCTGTTCAAAGGAATCTTCCCCCACTCTAAGTTTTCAAGCATTTTCATACTTAAGACAGATAAGAAGAAAAAAAATACGACCCTGAAGAAACTAAAACAAGTTTACTTAATTGGACCTCTGTGCACAGGGTAATAAGACATGCAGGATTTTTTTTTTAAATCTCAGAACATATAACTGAAATAAGCAGTATCAGCACTTCTGGTCTCTGTCTGTTTTTCTAGATAGGGAGGCCAGAAGCCTGACTAAATTCACTCCTACATTATGAAATATGAACTTTCATTTCTACCCAGAACTTTTACAATCTTTTCTCCAATGCCTGAAGAAGGGCATTTGTGCCCGAAAGCTTGCAATCCAAGAATTGTTTTTGCAAAAATTTTGTTTGTCTAATAAAAAATAGCATCTCCACTATGAGTCTTGATTGCCTTTTCCTCTAGACCTACAGCTGCAATCTGGATACCTTAAATAACCCACTTTACCTTTTACTCGTTTTTTGCATATTGCTTCATGAACTAGATGACATCAGAAGGGAATATGTTACCTGTCAGCATTTTCTAATCTCCATCCATTTTGCTGATGAAGACTCCCATCACATTTTTGTGTTGCAGCAATTTTTTAAGTAATCTACTGTTTCTGGCCTTGCCAGTGGCCTATTGCACATGGCAATCTTGGATTTTTATCTAATCTGTCTCTTGGTATTTATAGTGCTTATCATTCCATTGCTTACTGAAGCAGAGTACACATGCTAAACAAGTCACAACTGGCATGGCTTAGGCCCTCATTACCCAACCTGTCAGATACACTAATACTATGAGCCCAGTTTGTGCTCCAAGGAGTTCTCAATCTAGGATTTAGACCATGTGGATCAGGCAAACCAACAGAATGGGGAGTGGGAAGGGAAGATAAGGACAGAGGCACATGCCTTAATAAATTGGTAATAGGTGGATTGCCATTTATAGGCTTTCCCAGGAAAGGATATCTTTGGAGAGGGATTGAAGAGGGCAAGGCAGTGGCTTCACAAACTCCAATGAGGACTTTTTCCCTCCCCTCGTGTAATGTTCAGCAGAATCAGGGACTGACTAATTAATATTGCTTCAGCTTCCATTTCTCCTGGCTAGCATTCAAGGTTTCCCCCAAAACTTCATTTATGTAGTCTATCTATTGGAAGAAAGCTTTTATCCAAAATGTGTTGGAAGGGGGGTTTTATCACACATCATCAAAAGACCTCTGTTCCCCTGCTAGAGAAAGGTACAATAGATGTTAGCCAACGAGGAAGATCTCTGTTGCTCATCCTTCTTCTTTTCTGGACCTACCCCATAGGTGGCTTCAGAAAACTCACAGGCTATAAAGATCCATCTACCAGTCATGCTGATCTCATCTAGGGTTGCCAACTCTGCTTGAATCTAATCCAGGAGGTTTCATCACAGGATGTAATGACATTAATGACTGATCTACTGTACTGTGGAAGGCAAATGCACATGACTATTACATTTTAAAAACCCACTGGACTACTGTATAAATTAGACTCAACATTTTATATTTATTTTAATGAATGCCCTATCATTTCTCTCCCAGGTGACTCTCAGCAAGCTGCCAGAGATTTATATCTAATTCCTGGAGACTCCAGGGCAATCCTGGAGGGTTAACAACCCATATCACCCCCCATCTGTAAAACTGTTTGTTCCTGTGCTATGGTGTGTTCACAGCAGTACATGATAAAGGTCCATCCTACTCTTCCCCCACCAAGTTGCTTAAACGTGCAGCAACTCCTCCTGGCTCTTCAACAAGCCTGAAATGAAAGGGCTGGCAAACAAGCTTGCTTTTTGGCAGCAATGCAAGAGGCTTCTGACCCAAGATGCTCCTCTTTGCTCGCATGAAATCTCTGCAGTTGTAGCACTAGTAAGGAGACACCACTTATCCACTGTTCCTCTCCTGACCTGCAAACAATAGGGTGCAACTGGGATGATTAAAATAGTATAAAACACTGACTGGCTGAAATAAAACCTTTTGCAGCACCCGTTTACATTTGAGACTGCCGTTTGCTTTACTGCTGTTAAAAGATTGCTAAAGGGATTTCCATTAATTAGCTGAATTCAGCAAGGAACAATTACATGCCTTGATGCTAATTTTTATTCAGTAAATATGCCACACATGATCTTGCTGCTGTATTTAATTCCCTATGTGGCATCAACCCAGTGAAATTTGAGCAAACACGCAAGACTGAGCACTGACGCTTGATCCCATTTATATTTCAAATATGAGCCTATGCATTCCTCTTCCCCACCACAAAAAAATTGAACACCAAGCTAATCTTTTGCAGACATTTCTATATAACATTTCTATATAAAGTTCTATATAGAAAGAACTACATGTATAAAAAGGATACACAATTCAATCAGATAAAAATGTTATGTGTGCATGTGGCTTTTGCTAAGGTATGTACCTGGAACACATCTGTTGTTGCCTTCTGGACCTGACCTACCCAGTAAGTACTATGTACATTTAATTCTTCTTAGTGATTTTCAATGGAAGTAATAGAAAACACCAGGATGGTACAGATGGTTGTGAACTATGACCCACTTAGTTATATGGTCTTTGGTTAACCGTTGGCCTTGTTATTCAAGTCAATGAGTTCAACTTAAGTGATAGCTGAGTGAAGGAATGACTTTATCTTCATATGGAGGGATGTGGTTACAGGTTGAATTCTTTCTTTTTTATAGGAAAAATGGAATTATTTCCAACCTAAATCTACCTTCTCCAGTAAGATTCCCCAAAACAGAATAAAACACACTAGTCAACTTCCTCCTGTGTGGTCCAGTTCTCCCCTTGTCTCCACTTTCTCCTAGCACTCCTCTGTCTATATTCAGCCACTGTTTGCCCTTCAAAGTTGTTGTGAGGCTCCCTGCCAGCTGCTTTCCATCCACAGACCCAGTTCCTCCACCACCTCTTGTGCATCTAAACATGATCCTCTTCTGCCCTGCTTGTGCCCCAAAACACTGTTAATACACCAAATGCTCCTCCTCCGTGCTTGTTGTGACTTAGTTTTAAGGTCAAGGTGACAGCATGTACAAAAATAGATGGATGAATGGGTTTTCAAGGTTTCAAATAGGATAGATTAGGAGTATTTCACTTAGGTACCCAGCACTGAAGCACCAAAGTTTGGCATCCGGGGAAAAGCCTGCCTTCACCCCATGCACAGATCTGGGGGGGCACATGCCCCTTCCCATGCTTGCTGGAAGTGTGTGTAGTGCCGGGAACCACCCTCTCCCCATCCCCGTGCTCATGGCTCCACCCTGTGTGCTGACTCAGCTTGACAGTGCTTGTTGGTGCCCCCTTCACTTCAGTGCCCGGGGCAGTCACCCCGCTTGCCCCCCTTCCCCTTTGCTACGGCACTGTAGGTATCTATTAGATGCAGTAGGAACTGGGCTACCATTGATGTAAGCTACATGGCTGCTACCAATTTCTGGCCTGAAAAAGACCATAGTCTCAGACAGAAGAAGTCTTGGCTAGTGAGGAAGGCTGGGTTTCCGGAAGGGAAGAGACTGGGTTTGTTGAGATTCATTTGCAACATGAGTTCTCACATCCATTTCCCACTCAATTCCTTCTCCCTGCAGTCACAGAACTGTCTTCCTTCCTTCCTTCCTTCCCAAATGTGACATCAGTCAGTTCCTACCAGGGTTGGAAGAAATGTCTACAAATTGGAAGGTGCTTTGGTTAGATGTGATATCTTTTATTAGACCAACTGAGTAGCTGGAAAAAATTCTTTGCAAGCTCTTGGGCACAATTGCCCTTCTTCAGGCATAGAGACTAGGGAGTCTCTGCTGTTCTGAGACTCCAAGGACTGAAAGAAGCTAAAAGTGTGACAGGATGTCAGTGAGAATGTAAAATAGGTAGAAATTAGGAAAACAAGAGTTAGAGAAGGGAAGGGAGGGGGAAAACAAGGGGGGGAGAAGCCAAAGGTAAGTAAGGGAGACTCTACTGTACTAGTTTTCCAAAGTAGAGGCTGCCTGTGAAAAAGTAAATAGCTAGAAATTAGGAAGACAAAGGGTAAAAAAGGAGAGGAGGGGAGGAAGAAAAGTGTGAAGTGTGAGGTCTGGCAGAGACCTGGTGAATCAAGTGTCAGGCAGGTTGCAATGTATCATAAATCCAAGGTCTATATTGAGTCCATGATTTTTTGTATCCAGTAGATTGATGAAGCAAAGTTCTTAGGCTTGTCTACGAAAGGTGTTTTGTAAGTTCCCTTTGAGGATTAGAAATGATCTCTCAAAGGGAACTTACAAAATACCCACAGGGCTCAAGTCCTGAGCTTTCTGGCTCCGTGGAAGACCCCTGAATGCTCTGGCAACAAAATCAATCTCCTCTCATCCCAGGACATGGCTCCTTGAAAACCTTCAACCCCTGACAGTGCACATCGCTATTGGAGCTCAACCAGTTGCTCCAGCTACAGCCACCCCAATCCAGACATCCTTCTCTGGCAGCATCCAGAGCCCAACTGCCTGCCATGGGTCAAGCCCTGGGTTTATATATCTCCCAGGCACTGCCGCTTTCTGGTCAGGTGACCTCCCTGCATGGGCTACAGGTGTCCCTTGATTAGGCTTGCAGGCTTTGTAGCAGGCCAGTAGGGACCGCTCCTGCATTGAGCCACCCACCTCACTGTGCCCGACCACCTTCCAGACTCCGAGTGCCTCCCCAGGGGCACCTTGCATCCGGCTGACCCCCTTCCTGGAGCACACTTGCTAGCCTGGGGGTAACGTAAGCTGCCACCACTCCGAGAAGGGACTGTCTCGGCCCTGTGTCCTCAGGGAAACACAGGCCTAATAGTCCTATGGGTATGCACCTGCTGGGCCTCGATCATACGGTCCCTTGCCGCCTTGCCCAGGGACCTGGTGGTAACCTTTCGCTCCGTCCCTTAAGGGAGTGGCCCACGATCTCCCGTTTCAGGCGATCTTCCCCCTCCTTATCCCGCCTGCCACGACTTTGGTGATATTTCAGTGGTGGAGGGGTCCGATTGCCTGATGCCGGCTGCCTCCCCAAGGCCGAAGCGTGATGTTCTTTGCGAGGCTCCAACCTCCCCTGTACCTCACCCTAGACCCAGCCTCAGCGGCGTGCTATCGTGGTTGCCGACGGCCGACTCTTCACTTGATGTAGGGTCCCTCTGGGTTCCAGCTAGGCTCATGCAGGGGCCCAGGAAGCCCTGGTTCCTTCTTGGCTAGTCTGACCTTAGAGCGACCTTGGCTCCCTCTAACTTTAGAGCCCCAAACAATAATAATAAAGATAATAACACTAACGAACAAGTGACAATAGTAATGACAAAAATAATAAGCTAACCACAAGGCTACAGGAACACCCTCCAGGTCCCTCCACAACCTTTCCTAGGTCAATGTATGCCTACTGCAGTGCTATCTCCCTTAATCTAAATGCCCTTCCCCTTGTAGGGTACAGGGCAATGCCGCGGATTCCTCCCCACGAAATATGCTAAGCTCCCTAGCAAAGGAATCTTCCTTTAATGAGCTTCGGTCAGGGTCCTTTGTCCGGACTTGGGGTCTCAGTCCATCCTCCTGTAAGGATCCCCTCTTAATTCTTATGTTCGTCGACCTCCACCTGAGTTGACGAAGCCTTTAGCCTCGGCTCTCCATGCGCCCCCAGGGTTACATACAGTCGGGACACCTGGGTCTTGTCAGGTCCGACGGCAGCGTCTTCCCCTGGGCACAATTCAGATTCCTCCTCTGAGTCGAAAGCTCCTCCACCTTCCTAGTGCACTCTGGAGCTCTTCTCCCCAGGCTCTCTTCCCGTCTCTCCTCCCCTTCTGCCCACTCACTCTCCCTTCTTATCCCCCTGAGCTGGTTCTCCTCCCCCTCTCCCCCAGCTGTTTCTCCTTTAAACAAACTGCGGCTAATGAGTCGCATGGGTCCCGCCGCCGCTTTCCGCTCAGCCATGATTCCTGCCGCCGGTAAGTTGTTTTTGTTTATTCTTCCTTCCTCTTTCCTTTCCCAGTGGTGTGCTGCCCCCCAGGGTCCCCCTTGGACCCTTCAGGGTTTGTGCCTTCGCCACGCCCTGGGACAGGGTACTCGACCTGGTACAGGCACTTGGGGCACTTCCCCAAGTCGGGAGCCAAAAAGGAAAGTCTCCCTTAGTCCGCAGACCTAAGGGGCCTCTTAGGCATAAGTTAGACCCATCCCTCAATAGGTCTCCTACACCGGTCACAAAGGAGAACTTTATTGATTACAGGGGTAGGGTAAAAATAGGGTATGAGATAGAGCGATATCACAGAAATCCCATCGAGCAAAGCAGTCTGGCTGAGGTAGCCTTTTGATCACACATCTGAGTTACTGCCAGCTAGATCTCTACCCAGATCTCGAGCAGCTTACTCACAAGCGTCATCCCGAGGCTGGTGGCGGTCCCCTCTGGAGGCACGCCGCTACTCACTAGTGAGTTATGGGGGAGAGAGCCCGTTTCAGATGATAAAACTCCTCTCTAAATCTGAGTCCCCGCATGGCTGCTGCCCCCTCCTCCTGGGCAGTCTTAACTTGTATAGCCCCTGTGACCTCATTCCCGTGGTCCAATGGAGGCCAGCACCTGTTGGCTGTCGGCCAACCAATTTGAAATACATCACCAGTTGCCGGGCAGACTCCAGCCCCCCAGGTAGAAGCCCCTCACCCGGTAGCTGATACCAGTCACGTGGGCAGAGGGAGCAGGTCCCCCCTCCCTCAGGAATGTATCCATCTTAGGTTACCTAAAGAGAGAGGGTAAAGGTGAGTCTCCTTTGCTGGGCCCATCCTAACCGAATTGTCACCGAGCAGAGATTTTGGGGAGAAACAAAGTTGGCTTCCTGCCACACCTCCCCCCGCCCCCTTTAAAAGCTTGGACCCCTAGCTTTACAGAGCTAGGGGTACAAGCGTGCTTTGTTTGGAGGGGTCACCTTTCACACCTAAAGAGAAATTACACATCACCTAATACTGATCCTAACAATAACACATACAAAACATGATGGCACGTCCAGGACCTCCCCCACCAGAGCGCTCTCAAGTCCATCCAACCCACGACCCAGAGTCCTTCCATGACAGGGCATCTGCTATCACATTCTGGCTTCCCTGGATGTGCTCGACAGTGAAGTTGAACTGTTGAAGCTGCCAGGCCCATCGCTGCAGCTTGGCATTGGTGTTTTGCATTGTCTGTAACCACTGCAGCGGGGCATGGTCCAATAGGACGGTGAACTGCTGCCCCCATAAATAGGTCCTCAGCTTGTTCAGTGCCCAGGATTGCCAAGCACTCCTTCTTGATAGACGACAGGCTCTGCTCCCGAGGGATTACCTTCCGGCTGAGGTATGCCACGGGGTGCCGCGTCCCTTGGTGCTCTTGTAGGAGTACGGCTCCTCGTCCCGCATCGGAGGCATCCGTGGCGACGTAGAAGGGTTCATCATGGAGCGGTGCCTTCAGGATCGGGTGTTTGACCAGGGCGGCCTTTAGGGTGTCGAATGCTTCTTGGCACCCCGGCCTCCAGACCACGGGATCAGGGCTGCCCTTCTTGGTCAGCTCATGTAGGGGTGCCGCCGTCGCTCCAGATCCTGGGACAAATCGTCTGTAATATCCAGCCAGGCCAAGGAAGGCTCTGACTCGCTTCTTGGCTTGTGGAGGTGGCCAGTCCTTGATGGCCTTGATCTTGTCCCACAAGGAAGCAATATGACCTCCACCCACACAATGTCCCAAAAATACCACTTCGGATAGTGCCCACTGCCACTTTTTGGCTTTCACCATAAAACCAGCTTGCTTGATCTTGCTTAACACGGGGGTCAGATGAATCAGGTGGGATTCAAAGTCCTGACTGAAGATGGCGATGTCATCCATGTACGCCATGGCAAACTGCTCGCACCCTTGTAGCAGGTTATTAGTCAGTCTTTGAAAAGATGCAGGAGAGTTGTGCATACCAAAAGTAAAACCGTAAATTCATATAGTCCCACAGGGGTGGTAAATGTGGACTTGGCTATGGCATCCAGATCCAGTGCCGTTTGCCAGAATCCTTTGGACAGATCGAGAGTAGAGATGACCTTGGCTGGGCCCAAGCGATCGAGCAAAGTGTCCATCCTGGGCATAGGGTACGTGATAGCGTTCAGCTCCTGGTAGTCCACACAGAACCAGATGGCCCCGTCCTGCTTCCGGACGAGGACCGCCGGGCTGGCCCAGGGGCTCCCTGAAGCCCGGATTACCCCTAACTCCTCCATCTCTGTGATCTCTCGTGGTATTTCTTGCTTCACATTCTCATTAACTGGGTACGGTCGGGAGTGTACAGGGCGATGGCTGCCCGTGTCTATGGAGTGCACCGCCAGGTCCGTCTTACCTGCTTTGTTGGAGAGCACTGTCCCGAAGGCTTTGAGTGCCGCGAGCAGCTTGTCCTTGTCCTGGGAGGGCAGGTGGTCCGGCAGGCGC
>NW_017728931.1:142366522-142368274 GCF_001723895.1 Crocodylus porosus | reverse complement strand
GGCACACAGGGCAAGATATCAAGATAGCCCAAGGAACGCAGGAATGCGGATTCCTTATCTCAGAACATTTGAATTAAGCAGTATCAGCACGTCTGGTCTTTGTCTGTTTTTCTAGTCAAGTAAGCCAATTACTTCTACACCAGTAAGGGTTCTCCCGTTTACCGTTACCTTGGTCCGGTGGGGCCACCACCTCCCCTGGGTTTGTGATCCTGTAGCAACAGGCACGCCCCTCGGGGGGGCTCGGGTCTCCCCCCTCACTGCGTACAGCTGTTGCATGGCTGACGGGCTTGGGTTTGCTGCTTAGCTTTGGGCAGCTGGGCTTGATGTGGCCCGGCTCCCGCAGTTATAGCAGCCCCCCTTTTCCGAATTGGGAGGTCTGGTCGAATCAGGGGCCTCCTTCCGCTCGGTCTGGGACGGCCTTTTCCCCTTGTGCACCTGGCACTCCCTTCCCCCTCTTCGGGCCCCTTTCTGTTCCTCCCCAGAGTAGGGGGGCTTCTTGTCTGGCCCCTCACGATTAAGCAACAGCTGATCCGCAATTTCAGCGGCCTCACGGATGGTTTTGGGGGCCCTGTCCTTGACTAGGGTTTTAATCTCCCTTGGACAGCAGTAATAAAATTGGTCCAGTGCCATGAGATGGAGCAGCTTCTCTCTAGGGGCGGCAGTGGCTCCACCTGCCCATCTAAGGAGTGCGTCCCACCCCAGGGCCACAAAATCAGCCATTGTCTTCTCGGGCTGTGGGACGAGATTCTGGAATTTTTCCCAGAAATAACCCAGTCCTAACTTGAACCTTGAAGACACGGCCTGTTTAAAGGCATCATAGTCATCAGCTGCATCCGAGGGCAGGCTGTTCAGGACCACCGCCATGTCGCCTTCGACCAGAGCAGCCATGTGCAGCATGTACTCCTGCTCGGGCACCTCCCACCGTCGGGCTTGCCTTTCAAAGATGCTGAGGGATATGTTGGGATCATCTCCGACTTGGTAGTGAGAGAAGGATGGGGAGTTCAGTTTGGGGTGTCCCCCGGGCGCTCGCGGAGGGCCTGCCTCTCCCGTAGGGCTGCAGACGGAGTACCGCTAGTCCGTGCCTGCACTTGGCCTCTGCCTCTTGGTGCTGGTGTTCCCTCTCTCTCTCGGCGCTAGACCTCTTCACGCCGGGCCTCCATCTCCATCCTTTTCAACTCTAGCTGTACCTTCTCACGCTCACGCTGGGCCTCCAGCTCCATCTTTTTCAACTCTAGCTGCAGCTGGAGTCTCTGCAACTCCCCCTCAGAGGGGGATCTCTCAGCGGCTCCCGGGTTTGACGTACGGGAATGTGATCCTGGGGAGGACTCAGGAGTTAACGTGCGTGAAGGTGGCTCTGTGGCTGAATCATTGTTGCACAGGAGTTTAATCAGCTCTTCCTTCTTTAGCCCTTTCTTCACTTGAAGGCCTCTCCCTTTCGCCAGGTCTTTTAGTTCAGGCACGGTCATTTGGACGTACTGGTCCGCCATCCTGGCTATCTACACTATCCAGTCGACCTGATGCCAAATTGGAAATTGTTTACTCAAGGGATTTCAGTGACTCTATTCCTCTTCCCAATTTATGCCTCTAATACAGCAGGGTATTCATATCCCACGACTGCCACCACAAGTGGTGGGCCGGAAGGGGGCGCTTCTGCGTTGAACCCCCACCTCCCTGCGCCCGACCACCTTCCTGGCTCTGAGTGCCTCCCTGGGGCGCCTCGCGTCCAGCTGAGCCCCTTCCTGGAGCACACTC
>NW_017728931.1:142363720-142366062 GCF_001723895.1 Crocodylus porosus | reverse complement strand
GTTCCCCGCTCCTGCGCTACGGGGGAGAGAGCCCGTTTCAGATGGGCCAGCTCCTCTCCACGTCTGAGTCCCCGCATGGCTGCTGCCCCCTCCTCCTGGGCGGCCTTAACTCATATAGCCCCTGTGACCTCGTTCCCCTGGTCCAATGGAAGCCAGCACCTGTTGGCTGTCGGCCAACCAATTTGAAATACATCACCAGTTGCCGGGCAGACTCTAGCCCTCCAGGTAGATGCCCCTCACCCAGGTAGGTGATACCAGTCACGTAGGCAGAGGGAGCAGGTCCCCCTCCCTCAGGAAAATTCTACCCCCATACTTTTTCCTGCCATGGCAGGGGTCGGACTAGATGATCTGCTCAGGTCCCTTCCGACCCGACCAACTATGAAACTAAGTTGGAATGACTTGAGCAGAGGGAATGAAAATGATTAAGGGGCTGGAATACATGACTTACGAGGAGAGGTTGAGGGAATTCGGCTTATTTAGTTTGGAGAAGAGAAGACTAAGGGGGGATTGAATAGCAGCCATCAGCTCCCTGCAGGGGGGTTGCAAAGAGGGTGGAGCTGGGCTGACCTCAGTGGGGGCAGATGCCAGAACAAGGAGCAATGGGCTCAAGCTGCAGCAAGGGAAGTTGAGGTTGGATATTAGGAAGGATTTTCTCACCAGGAGGGTGGTGAAGCACTGGAGCAGGTCACCCAGAGAGGCGGTGCAATCTCCATCCTTGGGGGTTTCTAAAGCCCAACTAGACAAAGTCCTGGCTGGGACGATGTAGCTGGGGCTGGTCCTGCTCTGAGCAGGGGTTGGACTAGATGTGACCTCCTGTGGTCCCCTCAACCCTCATTTTCCATGATTTGGAGAAAGGTATGACAGAACTGGGTATTAACAAGAACATTTCCTTGCAGAATTTTAAGAACGCTTTCCTCTGGAAATACGGCATTTTTGGTCTGCAGTCACGTAGAAGAAACTTCCCAAAGAAATACCCCAGGACATGAGTCAGTTATCAGCAGCTTTCAGTAATTATCCCATCCCTGCTGCCCTCATATTGCATCTAAATGCTTTTTCTTTCGAATTGAATGAAAAACTTTTTCTTGTGTGAATTCAAAACCTCAAATATTTCCCAGGGGAAGCTAGTTAGAACAGTGACTGGTGTTTGGTGTGCAATGCATAAATGGGAGTTGGCAGCAACTAATTTTTGCCCCCATCTGCTAAAGCCATTTCTGCATATTTGGGCTGCATCCTGTTCTCAGCCGCGGCCTCTTGACTTGGCTTTTCTAATGCAGATGTGGGTTAAATGGGGTTTAAAAGGCCTTGGCAGAATTCTCCCATCTTGGGCTAGGGAAACCCTGCCCCGGGTTTTGGTATGCCAATTGTTTCCTCCCTTTTGTTGCAAGGAGGGTCAGAGGCGGGAGGGGAGATGGCCGGGTCATAAAGCAGGGCTGAGAAGAGACCTCCAGAGGTCACATCCAGCCCTATCCAAACCATCCCGGACAAATCCATCCTCTAACCTCTTAGCAAAACGACACGGTCAACTCTGACCCAACACAAGACACAACACCCGAACCTGCCACAGGCGAAGCAAGGGGACCATGGAGGCCAATGTCCTGCTGCTGCAGCGGTTGTTAAAATACACTCAAGAGCTCCCGGGGAGAGGCCTCCCCGCAGCGATGAGGAAGCCAAGCTCCCATGCCCGGTCTGTACCCATCCGACCGAGGGCTACGGTTCCTTCCTGAGCCGGTGACCAGTCTGCCCCTGAGCAGAGGGGCGAAGCCCTTGAGCCTTTCTCAGAGGTGTTTGGCGTTGGCTGCATCTCAGGCTGGGGATTTTGACTGGGCTGTGCCAATGCTCTCGCTGGGACTGACAAGAGGTTTCTGGCTGGATGGTTTTGTCCTGGTCGGGGCCAGACTGTGGGGTCAGGAAGGAATTCTGCCCCATGCTGAGATGGGGACGTACTGACGGGGGCAGGGCGGGACGTACTGACCCTCTGCAGCAGCCTCGTGGCCTCTACCTGGGCGCTCCAGAGGCCTCCTCTAGCGCAACCCCCAAATCCGTCCTCTGAGCTCCTCCTGAAGCTGCCGGCACCCCTCACGCAGCACCGGGCGCGCACCCGACCCCGCGCAAGGGAGGCAGGGGGACATCCTCTTGCAGCCCAAGGTCAGTGGAGGCTCAGGACACCCCAGCTAGCTTGTCGCTGCACCCCAGCCCTGCAGGGAAGGGCCTTTGGCGCGGCGCTGGGATCCCACTCCGCGTGCTGGCTTGCTTAGGCGTGAGCAGGGGCTCTGCGGCTCCCCACAAGTGGCTCCCCCCGCCCTCCCCAGACCGGGGGGCTAATTATCTTGGGGTAATATCCC
>NW_017728931.1:142356277-142358791 GCF_001723895.1 Crocodylus porosus | reverse complement strand
GGGGGTACCCGTGGCTTACGGGGCTGTGCCGGCGGTACCCGTGGCAGGCACGGGTGTTGCATCAGGATTCACCATATCCTGTTTTGCAGAAGCAGGACACTGCTCTGCCGTGGTTCCCTGCTTTGCCTGGGGCGGGCTCGGGTGCCTGGCGCTGTGTCGGGGCTGACGGTGGTTTCAAGGATGGGTTTGGGCAGGGCGGTCTGCACAGCGCTGACCCTGCCGCGGGCGGGGGGCTGGACGAGGTGACGCCTGGAGGTCCCTTCCTGCCCCGCTTCTCTGTGACTGTAAGATGTATAGCGGGGGTCGGCAAGGTTTGGGGGCAGAGTGCCAAACCCCCCCGTAACCTCGCCTGGTAAGATGTTGGTGTGCCAGGGGCAGACAGCAGGGCAACAGCCCTCTACCCTGGTCTTGATTTTTCATGGTTTGATCTATCCTTTCTTCTGCAGCCTTGCTGTCTGTTAGCCCGTCTTGGGAATGTCTCTTCTCTTTCTCGGCCCTGCAGGCTGGATTTAGCTCTAGCTACGATCCTTACTCAGGAGTGGTCCTATCCACTCACATGACTGGCAGCAAAGCGTTGGAGGCAGTGTTGTGCTGCTCAAGGAGGCTAGATTCAGCATGAAGAATCGGAATAAGAGATGCCCATTTCACTATAATGATGGCAGGACTAATGATACAAAGATCCTTTGACTACTCTTGGCCTCATTTGTTGTATTTTTTTATAACTACATGTATAATCTAGCAACTAAGTGCACATTTCAATAGTTATATTGTTTTGGCTTGCATCTTAAGCGGATCAATATACTGCTGCCCCCCTCCCCCTCCCCCCAGCATGTTAGCAAGGCTTCTCGTTTCTTTTTATCTGGGGAAAACGACGTGTTGTGCTATATACAGTGATGTGCCACACCATCTGCACCCCGCATTTCAAACTCCTGGATCCACCCATAGGCCCTGTGTATATGTACTGGGTCTCATGCTGGTCACCCTGTATATGGATCAGGCCCCATGCCTGGATCCAGCCCTGTGCTGCGGCAGTCCTGCAGCCTGGGCCACTTTATCCAGCCCACGGGGCTCCCCACGGGCACGTCATTTTGGCAGTGGCAGAGTGCTAAGTAACGCTGCCACCGCCAAATTTCCAGAGCCAAGGAAAGCCCCACGGGTTGGATGTCACGGCTCCAGGGGCTGGGTTGAGTACCCCTGGCATAAGCGTTTGTGAACCCGAGCTCATCGCATCCAACTCAGCATCTCAGAAAAGAGGAAGAGGAATGGGTGTAACCCTGTGCTTGTGTCATTATGACCGCAGCTGTCTGAAATAGGTGGTTAATCAGAGCAGGACGAGACTAAATTTTAATATAAAGGCTTGGGGATGAGTGGAGCAGGGGATAAAACGCAGCATGAGAAACCAGAGGTCAGTTGTGTTGAGGTGGCCTATGAGCATTTGCAAACAAGATTTGTTTAGACAACAGAAACGCAGATGCTCTCATCTGCCTGGCCCTTAGCAAAATATTTGGTACAGGGCCACAAGAGAATTTATTAGCTGAAGTGGGAAAGACGGGGGTAATAGAGGAACGGTCAAGCGGAGGCTCAGGTCCTTGTGTTGGAGAGGGGCTATCGCAGGCCAAGGGAGGTTACTGACGGAGTGCAGCCGAGAGCAGATCTTGCATTAAGATATTCATTAACCTCCTCGGTTCAAATAGGAGTAGCGTCCTGGGGAAATCTGCTGGCGGCACGGGGTTGGGAGGTTTCCTCGGTCCCGGACAGAATCAGGGTCCCATGCAGAATGAACGAGATGGCCAACGGAGCCAAGCTAGGGAAAAAGGCACTTGATTTTTGTGTGTGATTTGACAGTCAAGGGATTTCCAGCAGAGACAGGGATGTATAAACAGCATTACCCAAGATCCTGGGGGAGACGGTTTTGCTAGTGGTTACATGATAGGTTGGAAGACAGAGAGAACAGGAGAACAGACACCAAGCTTCAACCTGGTTTCGTCTACTCTGTGACCTATGCTAATCACGTGAAAGGCAGCGATTTCACAGAGTGATATCTTTTATTGGACCGACTATGTAGTCCCAGCTGAATCTTTTATTTGACCAGCTAGAAGATACCCACCTAAAAAATCCTTACCTCTCACTTAATTGCTGGACCAACACAGCTACAACATCAGTCTTGCACTCCTGATGTTAATGAACATAGTTTCATAGCTTCATAGTAGCTAGGGTCAGGAGGGACCTGATCAGATCATCTGGCCTGACCCCCTGCCACAGGCAGGAATGAATGCTGGGCTCACGACCCCAGACAGGTGATCTCCAACCTCCTCCTGAATTTGCCCAAGGTAGGGGCGAGGACCACTTCCCTGGGAAGCTGGTTCCAGATTTTGGCCACCCTAACTGTAGAATATTGCCTCTAACCTAAACCTATTCTCCATCAGCTTATTACCATTGTTCCTTGTCACCCCAGGTGGGGAGAAAAGGTCTCTACCTATTTGCTGTTGATCTCCCCTGATGAGTTTGTAGGCA
>NW_017728931.1:142354896-142356266 GCF_001723895.1 Crocodylus porosus | reverse complement strand
TCCCTTCAAGTGTGTCCACCTCGCCCCACATCTTAGTGTCATCAGCAAACTTGGACAGTGTGCTTTCCACCCCCTCGTCCAAGTCGCTGATGAAGATGTTGAACAGTGCAGGCCGAGGACCGAGCCCTGGGGGACCCCACTGCCCACGTCCCTCCGGGCTGACAGTGACCCGTCCACCACCGCTCTCTGGGTGCGCCCCATCAGCCAATTTTTGACCTATCCAACTATGCAGGCATCCATGCCATAGTTGCCTAATTTATTAATGAGGATGGGGTGAGAGAGAGTGTCAAAGGCCTTCTTAAAGTTTAGAAAGACGACGTCCACAGCGACACCATCATCCAGGGATTTTGTCACCTGGTCATAAAAGGCCATCAGGTTGGTCAGGCAGGACCTGCCTTTGATGAACCCATGCTGGTTGCCCCTGAGCGTGATCTCCCCTGCCGGCCCCCACAGATGTGCTCCTGGATGATCCTCTCCAAGATCTTCTCGAGCACCAAGGTGAGGCTTGCAGGCCTATAGTTACTTGGGTCCTCCTTCCTCCCCTTCTTAAAAATTGGGACCACATTAGCTAGTTTCCAATCCCCCGGCACATGGCCAGATGACCACGAATGCTCATACAGCCAGGCCAAGGGCTCCGCGATGACCCCTGCCAGCTTCCTCGGCACCCCTGGGTGGAGGGCATCTGGACCTGCAGATTTAAAAATGTCCAGCTCTTCCAGAAGATCCTGAACTACATCTGTGCTGACCAAAGGCCTGACAGAGCTAGCCCCGAGACTGTCCTTACCTCCGGTAGGAGGGATGTCCCAGTCCCTGTTCAAGAAAACAGAGGCAAAGAAACTGTTCAAAATATCATCTTTCTCGTCTGGTGTAGCCACAAGATTACCGCTTGCGTCTTGCAGGGGCGCACGATTTTATGCATACAACAGCCAGAAGCATGGTACTTGTAACAAAAGTGAAAGGATATAAGCTATTTGGCTCTGGAGAGAGGGTTACAGGGTTCAGGACGTATGCTGATGCTACTTGATATCTTAATTTAGCTGATGAAAACCATTTGCTGTCCCCCCTTTATGCATTGCTTTATAATAGCCTCAAACCCATAAATCTTGTCTGCTCCAGAAGCTGTTTTCCCTTCCTTGGCTCGCTGAGCAGGACTACCGGTTGCATGACATACTAGGAAAGCCAAGGCTGCAACTGAACTCCAACTAGCTTCAGGCATCAAGGACAACAAAAAGTCCTTTTTCAGATATGTGCTAAACCAGATGGGGCAACTGACAACTGACGCCCAGGAAAAAGCCAACCTATTAAATAGGTACTTTGCGTCAGTCTTTCATCAGTCACACGCGATGCCCATGCCTGCTATGGGACAGGGA
>NW_017728931.1:142349757-142354885 GCF_001723895.1 Crocodylus porosus | reverse complement strand
GGGGGCTGGACTCGGTGGTCTCCCGAGGTCCCTTCCAGCCCTGGTGTCTATGAAATCTATGAAATCTATTTTGAGTCTGGGTGAGAAGGTGAAAGATGCTGTACACCAGGAGGGTGAATTCAAAGAGGAACAAGTGGATGCAAGGGCTCTTATGATAAGGGGATTAGAAAGCCTGTTTTCCAGGAAGAGAGTAGAAGGGTTTGGTTTGTTTAATCCAGTGATTCTCAACCCTTTTGGACTTCATGGCACCCTTGTTCGACTCAGAGCACCTCTCAAAAAATGCTTAGTTTTCACTCATTTTCTAACTATAGAAACTATAACAGAGCAGGGTTTTTTTTCTGTTGCAAAGAGCTCAGAGTAGTCACAACAGGTCAGGCTGTTTTTAACACTGTGGGCCCCTATTTGAAAACCCTGGGTTTATCTTGTGGATCCCTCGGTTTATCTCGTGCAGCCATGGCACCCTGGTTGAGATCCACTGGTTTAATCTCACAAAAAAAGTTTGAGAACTGTTCTGCTCCCTATAAATATATCAGGGAAGGAAGCATCACGGGAAGGAAGCGAGCCATTTCACTTACAAGGCAGCAATATCACAAGAACAAATTCATATGAACTGACCATGAATTAATTAATTTAGGGTGGAAATTAGGAAAAGGTTCCTAACTAGTGCTAGGGAGCACCCAGCTGCTGGGAAGGCATCCCGATGGCAGTCGTGGGAGCCAGCCCTCCCTTTCTCCGTCTTCTTTTAAGATAGAGCTTGCTACGTATACAAAAGGGTTTATACAACACGATGGGACCTGTGCTAGCACCAGGTTTCACTCACTGACCAGGGAGGTCTTGCCAGGACTATACCTCTTGCAAAACTCGGTGAAAACCAGGACAAAAAAATGAGTTAGTTAAGCTTCATAGATTCATAGATGTTAGGGTCAGAAGAGACCTCAATAGATCATCGAGTCCGACTCCCTGCATAGGCAGGAAAGTGGGCTGGGTTCAGATGACCCCAGCCAGATGCCCATCCATCCTCCTCTTGAAGACCCCCAGGGTAGGGGAGAGCACCACCTCCCTTGGGAGCCCATTCCAGACCTTGGCCACTCTAACTATGAAGAAGTTCCTCCTAATGTCCAGCCTAATCTGCTCTCTGCTAGCTTATGGCCATTATTTCTTGTAACCCCCACGGGTGCCTTGGTGAGTAGAGCCTCACCAATTCCCTTCTGTGCCCCCATGATGAATTTATAGGCAGCCACAAGGTCGCCTCTCCACCTTCTCTTGTGGAGGCTGAAGAGGTCCAGGTGCCCTAGTCTCTCCTCGGAGGGCTTGGCCTGCAAGCCCTTAACCACGCGAGTGGCCCTCCTCTGGACCCTCTCCAGGTTATCCACATCCCCCTTGAAGTGCGGCGCCCAAAACTGGATGCAGTACTCCAGCTGCGGTCTGACCACCGCCCGATAGAGGGGAAGTATCACCTCCCCGGTTCTGTCTGTCATGCATCTGCTGATGCACGATAAAGTGCCTTTAGCTTTGCTGATGACTTTGTCACACTGACGACTCGTGTTCATCTTGGAGTCCAGTAGGACTCCGAGATCCCTTTCTGCTTCTGTGCTGCTGAGCAGGTCATTTCCTAGGCAGTAGGTGTGTTGGGCATTTTTCCTCCCCAGGTGCAGCACTTTGCATTTCTCCTTGTTAAATCACATCCTATTGTTTTCTGCCCGTTTGTCCAACCTGTCCAGGTCTGCCTGTAGTTGTTCCCTGCCCTCCGGTGTGTCCACTTCTCCCGACAGTTTTCCATCATCTGCAGACTTGGACAGAGTACGCTTCACTCCCTCGTCCAAGTCACTGATGAAGACATTGAAGAGTATCGGTCCAAGGACCGAGCCCTGCGGGATGCCACTGCCCGCTCCCTTCCAGGTCAATACCGACCCGTCCCGCACTACTCTCTGGGTACGACCCCCTAGCCAATTCGCCACCCACCAGACTGTGTAACCATCCAAGTCACAGCCTCTTAACTTGTTCACCAGGATGGGGTAGGATACTATATCAAAGGCCTTCCTGAGGTCTAAGTAAACGATATCCACCCCTCCTCCTGCGTCCAGGTGTTTTGTAACCTGGTCATACAAAGAGACTAGATTAGTCAGGCATGATCTACCTGCTACAAACCCATGCTGGTTTCCCTTCAGCACAATTTTTCCTGCTGGGCTCTCACATATATGAGCCTAAATAATCTTTTCGAAGACTTTGCCAAGGATGGAGGTGAGACTGACTGGCCTATAGTTGCCTGGATCCTCCTTCCTCCCCTTCTTGGAAATAGGGACCACACTGGCCCCTTTCCAGTCCTCCGGGACCTGGCCCGTGCGCCACGAGCGCTCAGATATTCTTGCCCGTGGCTGTGCAACGACATCGGCCAGTGCCTTCAGCACCCTCGGAGGGAGCTCATCTGGGCTCGTCCTTGGTTGAGTCCTAGTGCTCAGCCATGCCTGCTTCTTCAAGAGGTGGGGATGAGAGCAAAGATCTGTCCCAGCACCATGTTATTCCCCTGTAGGATTAGCATGGTCCCAGTAAGAAGCTCTTTCAGGTGCATAAAGGGATAGGGCAGCATTCCTTCTCCAAGCTCCTATTTAACTCAGCTCCTCCTTTCTGCCCTCTGCAACCACAGCCCAGGGAAGGCTGTGACTTAAAAGCCGTAGGTTTTCCCATGCATCTTTTCCTATGCACCTTTTCCTACGCATCTTTTCCACACCTTCTCCGGCAATCTCTCGGAGTCGAGGATGGTTGTCTTATCCGCATGTCTGAAGATAGCTGATGAGGCCTATCTGGGATCAACAGGCTGTACCGCAGCTTGGACGTGTATGTCCGTGCGGGGTGGGTGATGCCAGACTCTTGGTTTGGTCCATGACATGCAGTTTCCGCCGCTCCCACTTTTCCATCTCCTGCTGCAAAGTACAGAGAGTCTTCCTCCATTTGGGGCAGTCTTGGGTGATCGACTCCTATGAGTTGACGTGGCTATTGTATTTTTTGAAGTTGGGCTTGAGGATGTCCCTGAAGCACGTTTTCTGCCCGCCTCTTGAGAGTATGCCTTGGTTGAGCTGGAAGAATAAAACTTGCTTAGGGAGTCTGGAGGCATCGGAGAGTGACCGAAAGCTGAATCGATGGCCAGTCTTTGAGCAGCGGGTGCCGTTTCGACGTGATCCCGCTCACTGTAGGGTATGTTGCAGCTCGCATGCATTGCGCCGTGGGCTTTTCAGAGCTGGGTGCACGTACCAGTGTTGAGAAACGCTCTTCGCATTTTAGGAGGCCTGCTGGTTTTGTGTGTTTATTTTTCGACTGATGAGTACAAACAAACAAACTCTCTCGGGAAGCGCGTGCGCTGCCAAGAGCGACAGGCACAATAAACCCAACAGCTCTGTAACTCCTGTTATTTTAAGGGCAAAGCAGAGCGAACCTGTTATGGTCCGCCTGTTATGATCTGCCAGGGGGCGGGGACCTGGGGATTTACCTGCTTGACGTACTTACTGCCGAACCAAAAGAGGCTGCACGCAAATCCTTAATCCCTCCTGCCCCCAAACAACTGTGAAACTTTTTAACATGTCCTGGATGTAAGGAGGAGGGAGAAAGTAAGCAGGGAGAAAGGAGGTGCTAATTTTGCAAAGCAGTGGTCATGTCGGCCATGCTTTCAGGGAAGGGCTGTACTGGATCTGGTGAGGAAGTTTGGGATGGTCTGTAATCGGTGCAGGATTCCTGGACAGTAAATGAAGGAGCTGGTGCTGGATGTGAAAGCAAGTATTACTGAGATAACAGAAGCATGGGGGAATAGTAAGCACGACTGGCACCCAAAGGAAATGTGTTGCCAAGGGCTGGGGTAGCGTTGTTTAATTCAAGCCCTATGATGTGTGTCAGAAGCCTACGGAGCCATTGGCTCCGCTCTGTGGATCTGGGGCTTTGGTGGCATTTGGCAACGGGGGCTTTTCCTATGCCAGGATGGGGAGAAGTGACAGAGGATCTTGCTTCCCCTACACCATGGCAGAGAGAAGTGGTGGCAGCCAGGTCCTAGCACCCATGCGTCCGCCCGCCTCTGTCCTCAGCTGGCTCGTTGCAGCCTGCGGCCTGAAAAGGATGCTGACTGCTGCTGTAGACTAAAAAAACCACAGGTTACATGGAGAGCCTTGAAGGGTGGAGAGTCCCTGGAGATATTTACGGCCAGGTTAGACCAGCGATTCCCAAGCAGGGCACAGCCGCACCCTGGCGAGCTGCGAGATCCTTTTAAGAGCGCGGCACAAGATCAGCCCAGAGATTTCAAATAGGCATCCAGCGTGTCCCAGTCGTTCTGACCTGCCGCGGGATTTCTGAGGCTTTTGCCGCAGAAGAATTGCTCTGCTATTTTTCTGTAATCGGAAAACAGATGAAAGCCAAGAGCTGGCGCTTTCCGAGGGGTACCTGGAGGCGAAAACGTTTGAGAACCACTGGGTTAGTCACAAGGTCTAGAAAGGGGGGCCAGTCTTTGTGACAGATGCGTCCCCAACTTAAGCCCCACTCCCTTCCTGACTCCTACTCTGATCCCCTTCCCTGGCTACTCTAGTTGATGCCCCCTGCCAAATCTGCTGCTCTGCTTTCTGCTCCCTGTCCTGTCTGCCGCTGTCTTCCCTCCCACATCTATCCCGTGCCGCACACAGAGGCTGCCGGTGCCACTTGTGGCATACACGCTTTGGGGTTAGCCGCCCTGGGTCTAGGGAGAACATGGATAAAACAGACGGTCTTTGGTCGAAATCACTTTGAGGAAGGATAGTAAAAGATGTTCTGCTGGCATATGGGTAAGGATCTCTGCAGTGTTATTAGCATAAGCACTACTGTGCATTGTGTCTTTATGGAAAACTAACTTAGATACAGACTCGAGGGCAAATACTATTAGTGGAACGGCCCGCATTTTCCTGGGTGCATGAGCTGACTGATGTTTTCAAATAGTCACTAAACCAGCCAGGAGGTGTGTTGTTTTAGACTCGGTTCCAGTAGTGAGGCAAGAGAAGTCATTATGTAAAAGGGCTGGCTACAGAAAAAAAGCTTATCACAAGCTGAATTAATTGAAATGACATAGTTTTATAGTTTCATGGTTGGTCGGGTCGGAAGGGACCTGAGTAGATCATCT
>NW_017728931.1:142341996-142349051 GCF_001723895.1 Crocodylus porosus | reverse complement strand
TCCACCACCGCTCTCTGGGTGCGGCCCTCCGGCCACTTGGCGACCCATTTGACTGTGGGGGTGTCAACACCACAGCCCCCAGTTTCTGAATGAGAACGGGGTGAGAGACAGTGTCGAATCCTTCCAAAAGTCCAGGAAGACATGTCCCCTGCTCCCCCTGCGTCTAAGCATTTGGTGACCTGGTCATAGAGGGCCACCAGGTTGGTCTGACAGGACCTGCTGCTAATGAACCCGTGTTGGTTGCCCCTAAGCATGATCTCCCCCCGGCCCCTCGTGGACATGTGCCAGGATAACTTTCTCAAAAAGCTACCCCAGGATGGAAGTAAGATTAACTGGCCTATAGTTCCCAGGTCCTCCTTTCTCCCCTTTTTGAAGATGGGAACCACGTTGGCCTCTTCCAGTCCTCTGGCCCTGCACCAGAGCCCCACGAGTGCTCGTACAGCCGTGCCAGGGGTGGGAATGGGGAAAAAAAACTCTTCAACAAATAAAGCTTTGGCTCAGATCTTGCAAATCCAGGGACAGGGAACTCTTGAAAGTTGAACTCTGAACTCTCTCTACAAAACTTGCGGTACATATTTGCAATAAACAGCAATGAGTTATTCAGCCGTAAGTAAACGGAAAGAAGCAAGCCAGTCGATGGCGAAGAAGAGGCTATTAGATATAATCCAGATGTTGTTTCCGAACTGTGCAAAAGCTGTGTCCCAGGGCGTGGATCTGGATTCATAGAAGTTACGGTGGGAAGGGACCTCAGTAGGTCACCAAGTCTGACCCCCTGCCCTGGGCAGGAAAGAGCAGTGGGGTCAGAAGACCCCAGCCAGATGTTGTCCAGTCTCCTCTTGAAGACCCCCAAGGTAGGGGGGAGCACCACCTCCCTTGGAAACCTGTTCCAGAGTTTGGCAGCACTCACTGTAAACAAGTTCTTCCTAATGTCCAAATAAATCTGCTCTCTGTCATTTTGTGCCCATTGCTCCTAGGAAATAGAGCGTCTCCGGTTCCCTGCTGGCCTCCCCTGATGAGTTTGTAGGCAGCCACAAGCTTTGTGCCCAGGTGCAGCACTTTGCACTTGTCTTTGCTGAACTGCATCCTATTTCCTTCTGCCCATTTTTCCAACCTGTCCAGATCTGCCTGGATCCATTCCCTACCCTCTGGTGTGTTAACTTTGCCCCATAATTTGGTGTCATCTGCAAACTTGGACAGGGTGCTCTGCATGCCCTTTTCCAAGTTACTGATGAAGACATCGAATAGCACCAGTCCAAGGACCGAGCCTTGCGGGACTCCACAGCCCGCATCTTTCCAGGTCAATACCAGCCCGTCCCCATCACTCTCTGGGTGTGACCCCTAAGCCAGTTTGCCGCCCACCTGACCGTGTAAGCATCCACATCGCAGCCTGTCGGCTTATTTAATAGAACAGAATGCGATACCATATCAAAGGCCATCTTAAAGTCTGCCTCGACTCCTGCGTCTCAGCATTTTGTGACCTGGTCGTAAAAACAAACAAGGCTAGTCAGGCAGGATCTACCGGCAGTGAACCCGGCTGATTCCCTTTCAGCATTATTTCCCTTGCTGGGCTCTCTCAAATGTGATCCTGAATGATTTTTTCCAGAGTTTTCCCAAGGATGGAGGTGAGACAAACCGTCTTATAGTTTTCTGGTTCCTCCCTCCTCCCCTTCTTGAAAATAGGGGCCACATCGACCCTTTTCCAGTCCTCTGGGACCTGACCGGAGCACCACGAGTGCTTGAACAGCCATGCCAGCGGCTCTGCTAGGACACTGGCCAATTCCTTCAGCATCGTGGAGGAAGATCAAGTGGGTGTGCTGATTTGAACACATCCAGCCCCTCCAAGGGCCCCTTCACCAAGTTGGCACTAACAGCTGGTGGGCTGGTGTCCCTCCTGTGTCCATCTATGATCCAGCTGGGAGATCTGTCTTGGTCCGCGTCTAGGACAGATGCCAAGAACTCATTGAAGCGCTCAGCTTCGTCCCCCTCTCTGTCACCAAGCGCCCTAGTTTGTCCTGTAGGGTCTTATGCTACCCTGCCTCTTCCTTTTGCTCCCTATGTACCTGAAGAAGGACTTTGTGTTGTTCTTCACTTTTGTCGCCAGCCTAAGTTGTAATCCTGCTTTGGCTGTCCTGATTCCCTGCAAGTGCGAGCCAGGGAGGTGTACTCCTTGATAGCTACTCCCTGTTTCCACAGCCTGTATCCCTTTCTTTGCCCTTTATCCTTTCCTGGACTTCCCTGTTCAGCCAAGAGGGCTTCTTGGCCCCTTTGCCCCCTTTTATGTGCAATGGGATTGTCTCCTTCCACGCCCATAGGATCAATCGCTCCCTTGAGGAACGACCACCCTTCCTGGACCCCCGTTTCGCCAGTGCTCTTGAGCATTAACGCCTCACTAATGAATCTCCTGAGCATGCTGATATAAGAATGACCTCCTGCGAAGTAAGCTTAAATGTATATGACTAATAGCTACTGTGCTCTATTACACCAACGTGTTTGTTTGTTCGGCCTCTTCCTCTATAACTGGAGGAGGGCTACCCTGCCTTCATCAAGGAGTGAGCTACCTTGTGCTCACTACGCAAAAAAAAAAGCACACCTGCAAAGCAGTTTGTTCACATGAGCTGACACGATACAATTCAGACCCCGGCTCACGTCGCAGTTACTTGCCTGCGTGCTCATACCCTCAGCCTTTTGGTACGGACGTCGGCGTTTAACCTTGGGAGTAAAGGCGGGGTGGCTGATCGGCTGAAGGTATGGAAATGAAAATGAGCGTGTTTGGAAGCCAAACTCAAAGGATTTAACGTGCTTAAGTATCGCTGATATTTCTAGGATCTAGCATTTCTACCCTAGGATTCATAGCACGTGAAACTCTAGAGGACAAACATGATCATGTTTCAGGATAACCTTTATGCAAGGCTTCAGAATGAGCTCCGAAGGAAAATATAACTAAAGACATGGCGATAAATGGAAAATGAGAGAAAATGCAGCAGAGACCTGAGGAAGGGGAAAATAGTACCCGAAACCTTGTCTGTGTTTCACTTGGTCCGATAAAAGAGATCATGCGCCTTCCCCCGGGGCCTCCGCTGCCCAGCGGGCAGGGCACAGCGGGGCTGCATGGGGAAGCAGCTTGCTGCTGCAACCTAGGTGTTTCCTGATTTGTGCATGTAATTGTTTTTCTTTCCTAAATATGATCATTTTTTCTTCATTGAGTGTCATCCGACTGAGTTACGATCATTTCTTCCATTTATTGGAAACATTTTGAATTCTCATACCGGCCTCTAGCGTGTTTGCAGCTCTTCCTGCCTGGTGTCATCTGTAGATATTTTAATGTTACCCTCGTCTCCCTCATCCATTTCACTCATGAGTGAAAATGTTTCGGAAGTTGGAGCAGATGACTTGTGAGGAGAGGCTGAGGGAACTGAGCTGATTGAGTCTGCAGAAGAGAAGACCGAGGGGGATTGAATAGCCGCCTTCGACTCCCCGCAGGGGGGCTGCAAAGAGGATGGAGCTGGACTGGTCTCAGTGGGGGCAGATGACAGAAAGAGCAATGGGCTCAATTTGCAGCAAGGGAAGTTGAGGTTAGGTATTAGGACAGACTTTCTCACTAGGAAGGTGGGGAAGCACTGGAAAAGGTTACCTAGAGAGGTGGTGGAGTCTCCATCCTTGGAGGTTTTGAAGACCTTGACTAGACAAAGCCGTGGCTGGGATGATGTAGTTGGGCCTGGTCTTGCTTGGAGCAAGGGGCTGGACCAGATGTGACCTCCCCGGGTCCCTTCAACCCTCACTTTCTATGATTCTTTAATTTTATCCTGAGAACCATCCAGGAACAGAGGGTTAGTTGTTATTGAGCAGACGGTTGTTTTTCCATGAGCTGGAAAATAAGCCTCCATGGTGGGTGCAGAATCATAAAGATTCATATTTTGAGAGCCTGGAGCTAATCAGAGCTCAGACAGAGAGACTAAAACAGGAGTTTGATGCCATCCAGGCAGGCTCAGTGGATAATCCTGATCAAGGAGGACGCATCATGGTGTCTGCTGGAGTCAGAGGCCAGGATCCAACACCAGTGATGTCTTTGCATCCAGTAGCATAGACCCTGCATCCCATGCATGGTCAAGCCCTTGATGCATGAAATATTGTGACATATTTTCAAAGCTTGACCTTAAAAATGAGATGTTTTCCTCTTCTTTCTTACCTAGAAGAAAATCAGCCTTTAACTCCAGGTTTTACTAGAGGCTCATTGAGTCAACATATTATTTTATTTAAACCATTTTTATAGATTTGACCTTTAGCCTAGGTTGCATTCAATTCAAATTTCATTTGAAGCTGGTTTATTTTTTAAAAAAGAAGGCTTAATTATAATTGAAATCAAAATAAATCAGATTTACATTTTTAAAAATCCCTATTTTGTTGGTTTTAAATGATTGATTTCTATGCACCCTAGCATCAGCACAGGCTGCACAGGTTGCACTCCTTGGGTGACATAGCTTCGTGGAAAGGAAGCAGCTTCTGTCAGCTTTGCTTTGGGGAAATCAAAGTGGGCCAGAAAGGATGCTGCAGCTGCAAACAGTGATTTGAAACCGTCTGTTTTAGTTCCCATAAAAAACATTTGACTATCTCACTTTAAAAAAAAACATTTAACTCACTAAAACTGAGCTGGTGTTTAAATGCTGCTTTTCCCTGAATCACTGTATGAACAGCACACATATTATAGATGTCAGACAGCTGTGAGACTGATGCCACCCCGTCCGTTGCGATGCAAGGGTTGCGAGAGATTTCCAGAGCCCTTCACTCGGCAGTTCGAGCCTTGTTGGACTCAAGGCCCCCTGTAGAAAACGACCCTCCTGAATTTTCGCTATTTTTGACTGTAGAAAGATAATAGAGCGATTCTTCTGTTGCCAAGAACTTGGAGGGGCAAATATTTCTGACGCCGTGGATGAGGTATCTCGTGAATTGCATTTGCAGACCTAGCAGTGCTAATCCTGCAGCACCTTTGAGAGGATCTCAAGGCCGCGGGGCCCCGGTTGAGAATCGCTGCCTTAATTGCTTGGGTGATAAAATCTTTCAGCTCAGACGTTCAAATGGCTAGCGCTGGTGGATTAATAACATTGAAGGGGTTGGCCAAGGAGGTGGTGCCGTCCCCAACTTTGGACGTCTTCAAGAGGAGACTGGACAGGCACCTTGCTGGGATCATTTGATCTTAGCAGTATTCCTGCCCAGAGCAGGGCGTTGGACTTGATGGTCCTTTGAGGTCCCTTCCAGCCCTTCATTTCTATGATTCTGCGACAGAATTGGGAACTGATTTATCTGATTGGGCCTGAGACCCGAAATTTCAGAGGAAAAAAAAAAAAAAAAGCGAGCGAGAACATGGATTTTCTACACAAACATATACACATGCACGAAGTATCTGAGGAACACGTTTGGAAATGAGTTACAGAAGTAGTTTCAAGACGAGGCAGTCTTCACAACAGTGATTCATGTAGTCAAATATAGTGTCGCATTGCTTGCAAAATCTCAAGTGACTAATCATATTTATTTTTAGCTTGCTGTTATATAAGCAGAGGCACACCAGATTCGGTAATGTGTCTACCTACTCAGGCCTCTCTTTGGTTAATATGTCTGGTCTGACCATTCATTTCAGTTCGAGCACGAACGCTGGTACATAGACTTCAGTTTTTGTGGCACTGGCTGGATACCTTGGTTATTTGTATTATCGTAGCATCTGGGAACCTCTCCAAAATCAAGACCCTTTTCTGCTACGTGCTGTATTTATCTTTTCTACCCTAAGCTCATGCCCTGAGGAGACCGTGCAATTCGAATGCACAAGACAGGCAGATGTGCCCATTTCACAGACCCCTTTTATAGATCCACTTTGCATTGAACCATGTGCTTCAGAGCTCAATAAAAGTAAACTCCCATTCAAATGAACTGAACGAGGGCCAAAGAGATTCAATAAGAAACACAACAGTGTCTGAGAGAAGCAATGGTCAAACGCGCATTTCACAAATCCAATTCTAGTGTTTCTACAGCAGACTGTCCTGTCCGGGCGGTGAGTGTGAAAGACAGATTTCAGTCTTTATTTAGGACACATTTTTATAGATTACCATTCCACAGCTGTTGCAGTTTTGACGTGTGCTTCGTAGATGCCTGGGTTTTTCCAGCTCCATACCCTTGCCTCTTAATTTTTCCTCTTCCTGTTGAATGTAGTAACGAGCTACTGTGCACTAGCGTCTGAAAAAAATCGCGCTGGGGACAGTCCTGCACAGTAACACTGGTTACTGCATGGTCATGTACTACTTGGTTAAGTAAGCCCTAAATGACTGTGCAGGAACAACTGCATGGTCTGCCGCTCTTGCAGACGCAGCCACAACTCACAAAAATACACCCGGTGGTTTCAAACAGGAATCCACAGTGTCAAAACCATCCTGACCTGGTGTGGTCTTCCCCAGTTCTTTGCAATGGAAGAATTGCTCCATTATTTTTTCTGTAATCAGAAAACGAGTGAAAGCCGAGAGCCGGCATGTTCCTCGGGGTGGGTCTGGAGTCTAAGGAGAGGCGCCTTGCATCTCAGAAGTTTGCAAGCCACCAGGCTAAATAATAGCGACATGGGGGTTAAACCCACTCTGCTGCTGCTTAAGGAGCCAGAGCAAGTCCAAGCAAAGACAGGAACAGTGGAGGGGAGTGGATCTGCTCTCCAACTAGCTCTCCTGCATGCCCCTGTCTGGCTTTTGGGGGGTCTCTTACTTTTATCCTGGTGGAGAATATGCATTGTGGCAGCGGTCTTCATTACAACTTGTTTTGAAGTGTGTGGGTGTATGTAGGGGCTATGTAGGGGTGTGTGGGGCTATGTAGGGGTGTATGTGGTATATGTAGGGGGTATGTAGGGGTGTGTGGGGGTATGTAGGGGTGTGTGGGGGTATGTAGGGGGTACGTAGGGGGGTGTGGGTGTATGTAGGGGCTATGTAGGCGTGTGTGGGGCTATGTAGGGGTGTGTTGGGTGTATGTAGGGGGTATGTAGGGGTGTGTGGGGGTATGTAGGGGCTATGTAGGCATGTGTGGGGCTA
>NW_017728931.1:142303496-142341714 GCF_001723895.1 Crocodylus porosus | reverse complement strand
AGGGGGTATGTAGGGGTGTGTGGGGGGTATGTAGGGGGTACGTAGGGGGGTGTGGGTGTATGTAGGGAGTAACTATTCCAGAAGTCCCTTCCCAGCCCCCCCCAGGCCGTTCTCCCATGCGACTCCTTGCTTCCTCTAGAAGCTGCAGTTGTGATGGATCACTTGTGAGTACGCGGTGAGATGTCTCGTTGTGCTGGGCAGCATAATGTGTGGTCCTGGCATGAACCATGCAGCTCTTCAACCTTTAAGGGACTTACATGGTAGGCAGACTTCTTCTAAAGCTTCATGCACTGAACCGGTGTGCCTGGGGGTGTAATTTCTCATTTACTGTATTTCCCAGCACTGCTGTACGGTTCACCCTGAGTTTATAGAGATGGCAGGGAGTTCCTGATTTGAGACCGATAAGCAAAGTAAATCATCTACAGCCTTCCCATGAAATGATGGTATAGAAGCTGGCACATCCCTTTTAATGCAATATCCGCTGCCAGGCACGTGATTTGTGCCTGCAAAGATGGCAGAGGGGATTTGCTTCTTATTGACTAACTAAGTCAGAGACACACACTGTAAACTTTCATAAGCAGTGGCCTGCTTCATCAGCTTTCCCTTCACAGCATAAGGTGCACATCTCCCCAGCTTTCTACAAATATGACATTGCTCTGGCAGTCGGGAAAAGAGCAGGAAACATGAAGGCCTGTTCAAGGATCCAGGTTGTAGCTGTATCAGTCTACAGGCAAAAGGAGTTGGAACTCGTGGCGGAGATGATATCTTTTATTATACCAACTAGATGTTTGCAAAAAAATTATTTATTTGCAAGCTTTTGGGCACACGTGCCCTTCCTTGGGCAAAGGAGACTGCAAAGATTGCAAAATTTCTCCTAAGTGGAAATGAAAATTCATATTTCACAGGCGAGAGGAAGGTGCTGTAAGATCTCCTGGCTGGAATAGTTCAATTTGTGCAAATTAGGCGCAGATAAAAGTTAGAACAGTCTATTTAGCTCGATGTTGTCTGGTGTCAAGCACGATGTTGAAAAGTGTTTCCTTCTGGATACGATATTTCATAGTTCACAGGCTAGCATAACGAACTTCAGTGCCAAGTCCCTGCATGCGGCCCACATTTTGGAAAGCTTTGCTCTGGATTTTCAAAAAACCCCATCCTCACGAGTAGAAAAGGCAGCCTACAATGGGAGGGGACTTCCGCTGAAAAAGAAGGAAGGCCAGTTTAGACGTGTCATTGGAGAGAAAAAGCTTTCCGTGCAGAAACGCCTTGGCTTGAGAAAACCATTTGTTTTCCCTTGTGACAGGAAGTAGTCATCCCTCTACGATCCTCCGAGCGGCTGGTCACAAGATGCTGGTTTTCTGAGGAAGCGATTGGGAAAGTACTGTATTTACTCGGATTCAAGAGGAGGGGCAGATTCAAGCCCCTAGTCTTGGATTTGAGTATGAGGTGGTGAGGGAACAGGCAGCTGTTGTGGCTCCAGCTCCAGCCTTGACCTAGGGGCAGAGGCAGTGCAGGGGGCCAGGCAGCAGGGGACAAGGTGTGGGGTGACAAGGGGCAAAGCTCAAACCACCGCTCGACACCCTCCACCATCTGCCCCTACTTCCTACCCCCTCTACCACTTCCCCCGACCACCCACCCTGCCACCACTGCTTTCCCCACTGCAGTAGTGGGAGGAAGGGGGCAACGAATTTAAGATGACCCTCCAGGAATTAGATTCTTTACATGGAAAACTATCACAGTTTTATAAATGTTCTATGTATAGTATCTAATTATTGGAGGGTCCTCTTAAATTTAGGGTCATCTTGGATTTGGGTACTATTCACCCCTGTCAAGGCAAGGATTGGGAGTTACTTACTGTAAGATAGCTTTGCAGTGGAAAGCTGGAAGGCCTGGGGGTGGGGGGGAGGTGGTATGGGCCAAAGCAGGTGATTCTCCGTTCTGAATCGTGCATGCATCATAAAGCACTGGAGACGAACCCCGCCAGTTTGGGGGTTGCCCGGACCTGTTCACAGTGACTCATTTTGAACATTTCTTCAGGTCTGCAGTCTAGGAGCCATTGCATTCAGGGGAAGAACCACCGGAGGGTTTTTCTCCTCTAAAAGAGAGGTTTTCCCTTCTGATTTGAATTAGAGTGAACGTCCTGTGTTACACAGACTAGATGACCACAGTCACCCATCCTGTCCCTGTTATCTGTGAAACCCAGTGCAATCTGTGTGGACAGACTGGGATTGCCTTAATGCCTTCTGACCTTAATGGCTCGGGACCTTCAGGGCTCGTGTCTTAAGCAAGGGCTTGGAGTCACAATCCCTAGGTTCGACTTCTTCCTTTTTCGGTGTAAATCATCCTAGGCCGTTGATCAAGGGTCAGATTTTTTCCAAAGGTGGTTTGCGATTTTGGGTACCCAACTGTCAGAGGAGGAGGCTTGGGTTTTAAACGGGGGCTAAGGAAGTCAGGGACCTCACTCCCATGGAATCCAAACTCACAGGTAACTGCAAACAACTGCAAAAGTTTCCTGTGTCTTGCCCCCCAGTCATCATTTATGCCACATGGACATCTCTTGCTACTGACTCTCCTCTCCCTGACAGAAGGGAAGATGGTTTTCACTTATTTTATACATACAGGGTGCAAGGCAGCAGAGGACTGACACCTGATTTTTCAGATACCAGTGGAGACCGTCAACGCTCATCTCCTCTGCAAACCAAATGGCTATAGGCGTCTAAAGCTAGGCATTCAAAAACACAGACACCCCAGACTAGAGCCCACTTGAAATTATGGGTCATTACTGTCTCATTTTGCCTGTGTAAGACGAGACAACCTTTCTAGCTGAACCAGTTGGTCCGCATAAATCCTCTGGTCTTCCCAATTCTTCCTCCCCAGTTTGGGTCTAACCAAAGACTCACTAACTTATATGGACTTTGATTCAGGCCCTTAGGCTTTCCGGGCACATCAAATATATGTGGAAAATGAGTGGTAGCAGAGCGATGGCACAATGCACTGACACTATGCCAAGACTTTTGGACTTGCTACGCTAACACTGGAAAGGACTATTGTGAAATAGTCCATAAAGGTTGTACGTGGAATTCATGCCCTTACCTGCAAGTGCGTTGGATTTAGCCCAGCATTACTCATGCACCTGAAGGAAAGTCTCTTTGAGCCTTAGACCTCTGCGGATCCTTCCCTGTATTTTGCATAGCTGAAAGATAAGGGTGTTTGGGGGTGAGACACAATGGTGAGAGCTCCACTCTGGGACAGTGCACAGAGTGGGTTGAAGTCTAGATCTTTAAAAGTGGCTTCTAATTTTTCATTATTTTAAAGCCAGAAGGGGCCATTTGATTATAGACCAGTGGGCACATCTACACAAGATGCTTAATGCATTACAGCGCCACAACAAAAACCGTGCTGTTAGGCTAATGTGCAGTAGTATTAGTCTACTGTGCATTAACCATCTCCCAAAAAGTGTGTGATCGCACTAATGCACAATAGGGCAGCCTACTGCACATTGATTTTATTACTTCCTTTTGCAAGTACTAAATTGAATGTGCAGTAGGCACTGCACATTAATGAGTGTGTAGACGTGCCCAGTGATTCTCAGCCAGGGTGTCCAGTACCCTGGGGTGCTGTGAGATGATTTTAAGGGTGCCATGCAATCTTAGCACAGTTTGGCTCGCAAACACCTATGTACAGCTCATAAGACAAACCCAGAGATGTTAAATAGGAATCCAGGTTCTTTGGATAAATGTGATATCGTTTATTAGACCAACTAAATAGCTGGAAAAATGGTTCTTTGCAAGCTTTTGGGTACGAACACCTGAAGAAGGATGTTTGTACCCAAAAGTTTGCAAAGAACCATTTTTCCGACTATTTAGCTGGTCTAACAAAAGTTATCACCTCCACTCAAAGAACCTTTCTGCTTATGTCCTAAGACCAACATGGCTACAACCAACTCCCCCTGCAAATAGGAATCCGTGCTGTCAAAACCATTTTGAGCCATTGCAGGCTTTCTGAGTTCTTTGCAAGAGAAGAATTACTCTGTTCTTTTTCTGCAGTCAAGAAATGAGCAAAAAGGTATAAGCTGGCATTTTCCAAGGAATGCCTTAAGTCTAATGAGGGGTGCTTTGAGTCTAATATGAGTTGAGTAGACCTCTATTCATAGCATAACTTTCTTCTTATGTCCAGCCTGAATTTATTCCTGGGCAGTTTAGATGCCTTTGTTGTTGCCATGCTAGCACTGTCACTGAATTGAAACGTGTACTTTCGTTTGCTGCTGTGTGCTGTATCAAACATCTGCAAAGGAGAGAAAGGGGGAAATATGGCAGTATTTATTTCCCAAAGAAAAAACTGCAGTTGTTGTAGGCGATGATTTCTGCCTATCGTTTCATCACAGGGAAACAGGAAAACACAAGGAAAATGCTGTGCTAGATTTGTTAGCCTGGCTAAGTTGAGCCCTTGCTATCCATGGCAAAATGCAGGGTGCCTAGGCAGTGTTCATTTTGTGCCTTCTGTAGGTGCGTTGGGGTCTGATGTACATTGAGAGGGTCATGCAATCTTTCACCCTCCCTGACAACAGGAGGACCCACGTGGGTCAGTTTAATGTTCCCTCTGCCATGGAAGACCCCTTTTCTGATCTCTAAATCCCTCATTATAGCCCTTAGGAAATTCATGGCCAGAGTAATAGCAGCAGCTGAGCTTCCTAGGGTTAATGAAGCTGTGATCCTTCTCACAGGCCGGGCGTACCCACACGTTCATTAATGCACTGTAGTTACGGGATAACTGGATAACAAAATAACTGGGTAAGCGTAGTGCAGAAATGCAGTAGGAAAGATTTGCATTTCAAGCAGCCAGGACCAGGCTGATGCAGGACACGGTGTCCCTGGCCAGATGTCTCCTGCAGAACGAAAACTGCCCCCCGCACTAAATCACTGCGTGGTGACTCATGCTACTGCGCAGTTGCACCGGTGCACGGTTGTTTAGTGACGCTAACTGCACAGTCGCCTGATACTACTGCACAGTAACGTATTGGCAAGGTTTTTCCCCGCCGCACTACTGCGCGGTGCTGTTAGGCTACTACGCAGCTAGGGTCTCCTGTGGATGCACTTGCAGAGAAGAAGGTCCCCAAGGGCTGCAAGAACCGGGGCTCTGGACACTGTCTGTACAGAGTCAATGCCATCAGAGCCTGGGCAGACCTCACAGTCGCACAGTGAACCCTCCTGTCCAACCTTGCTGGGAAAGAAACAGGTGCTTAATCCAGGCTCTCAGCTTCGCATGCATGGATTTTTTGGGCTTCATTTTAGACACCCGAGGGAGAGATTTTTAGAGGTGCAAAGCACCCCAGACTCCACCTGGGAGGCAATGGGGAGCCCTGAAAATGCTTCTGAACCACACCCGTTATCGCTGGCTAGACAGACAGACAGCTACAACGCTGTCAGGGACCTGACAGCTTCTTTTGGGAATCCAAGAATCGGTTGTTCATGCCCATAAGCAACAAATGCAGCTGCTTCTCTCGTCCCTGGAGTTCGCAGCTGCAGTCCCGTGATACTGGTGGTTCCTGCCTCCCGTGATGTCGGTGGACAGCCACCACGTTCACCCCGGGCTGAGAGGCAAGCGAAGACGACAACGCGCCAGCGGATGCAGAGAGCTTTGCCGGGCTGGCTGGGCTCCTGAGGACGTCACCCCAACACGCTCCAAAATCACTGCGCAGACGTTGCCCGGAGCCTCCCTTTTCGCGGCCCCCAGGGATCTGCTCCTCCGCGGCATCGCACCTGGTGGTGTCACAGCGAAGGCTCCCTTCCAGCCCTCCTTCCTTTTCCTGAGTGCCCAAGGTTACCATTGTTCATGCTGGTTCCTGTTACTGGTCCCCTTTCTGGGGCGTTTCACCTCCATTGGGCTTCTCGCGGTCCCACATTTCCTCCCTGGGGATTTTCTTAGTTCATTTGGCTTCCAGCACAGCGACCAGTGGATTTGCTTTCGAGCCCATCTTTTGGCTGGAGGTCTGTTTAACGCCGCGGCCAAGTTGTAGCCGATCAGCGCTGCGCGGCGTTCGGCCTCCGTGGAAGCCAGCAACTGGTTGCAGCTGTCTCTTGGAAGAGCCTGGGCAAGGTACAGTTTCTCAAAAAACAACCTGGGTCTATCCATAATGCACCCTGCCAGCCTCCAGGCTGTCCGTGTCTGGGCAAGAGAGAGAATATTTCACTTGGCAGGTGTCAGCCTGACGTGCTGTGGCTGCCAACCCTCCTTTGAATTTTGAAGTCAGACAGGCCAACGAAAGTAAACCAGTCAAGCCATTGTTATCCGTCACCCTGACGTGAAACACTCGGTCGGCACTTGAAACGTGATCCATCTATAGTCTCCAGGATCAGGCCTCCCAAACACTGCCACAAGGGATCATTTCATAGCTTGAAAATGATCTTCTGGATTTGGCTTCCAGTTGCAGCATGTGCTCTGGTATCTGCACGGCCAGCGCAGTGGGATTTTCTGTGCCAGCCAGCTCTTGCTTGGAGGCACACTCAGCGTTCAAACCACAACAGGCTCTTGTAATCGTGGCTACAGGCATTTGGATCAAATATAACTTTTATGGTATTGCATCTGCAGGCGAGTCCACATTCAGTGGATGCTCTAGTTCAGAGGTGTTCAGACCACGGGCTGCGGACCACCTGCGGTCCGCCAGCTTCATCCAGGGGGTCCGCAGGAAGGTGACCTAAGGCTAAAGCTGGCAAACATTACACCCAGCTTCCCAGAACTTTGCCCAAAAAACCCGCCAGCCACATCCATCGCATTCGAAAGGTAAGACGACTGATACTAAAATCTGAGTTGCGTGCTTTGATTTGTAGAACCAAAAAAAAGTTTATTAAGTGGTCTGCCAAGACCCTCAGCAATTTTCAAGTGGTCCGCAAGAAGAAAAAGTACCACTCCTCTAGTTATTCCATGCCGTTATTTACAGTTTTGAGGTATGGCGATGCTGATGTCATTAGCAAGGCCCGGTCCCAACAGCTGGGGCAAAACACGGCCTCGTTTTGCCTTTGCAGTCAACAGCATGGGTTCAGCAGGACGGTGATGCCAGAAAACCATTACCATTTGCTGGCTGTTATTTGTGGAATGGGTTTGATGGACATCAAAGGGTAAAAGCTCCTCTGAGAGCCACAGCTCCATATTCTCTGTGACTCGGGTTGGTGGCATAGATGTTGGGAAATGAGGAGGATGACCTCAGGCGTCAGCATCTGCCCGACAAGGTTTTCTCTCTTGCGCACCTGTGCAAGCCTCTCGCAAGATTGTTTGCTCCCTTTCCATTGCGTCCATGAGGATTTTGGTATACAAATTTGGAAAGCCTGAAGAAAACAAAGCTGAATATCACCAACTGACTTGTGTTACGTAAGTGTATTGATGCTAATCTGAGAGTACGGAACGGGAGCCAGATTCTGTTCCACCTATTAAGTGCCTGTGTGCAGCTCTTTTGCACCCTGTTCAAGTCCTGAAAAATCCACAGATTTCATAGATGTCGTTGACATTAGGGCTGGAAGGGACCTTGTAAGATCATCAGGTCCAGCCAGGGGCAGGAAGTCAGCTGGGGTCAAAGGATCCCAGCAAATAAGTGTCCAAATGTCTCTTAAAGGAGTCCAGAGTCGGTGTCTGCACCACTTCTGGGGGAGTGTGTTCCAGGCCTTCGGGGCTCGGACAGTAAAGAGGTTTTTCCTTATGTCCAGCCTAAAACAGTCTTCGAGGAGTTTGTGACTGTTGGACCTTGTCATCCCTTGGGGTGCCCTGGTGAACAGACGTTCCCCCAGATCTCGATGCACACCCCTCATGTACTTATAGGCTGCCACCAAGTCCCCGCTGAGCCTGCGCTTCTCCAGGCTGCAGAGTCCCATGGCTCGCAGCCTCTCTTCGTAAGGCCTGTTCTCCTGCCCCCTGATCATGCGCGTGGCTCTCCTCTGGACTCTCTCCAGCTTCTCCACGTCCTTCCTGAATTGTGGGGCCCAGAACTGGTGCAGTACTCCAGCTGCGGCCTCACCAAGGCCGAGTACAGTGGGAGGCTGATATCCTGGGTCTTGCTCGAGATGCATCAGTAGATGCGAGCCAGAGTTTTTTTTCGATTTGCCAGCCGCAGTATTGCATCGGTGGCTCATGTTCATCTTCTGGTCAGTCCTGACCCCCAAGTTCCTTTCGGTCGTGGTGCTGGCGAGTGTAGCATTGCTAAGCCTATAAGTGTGATGTAGGTTTCCCCCCCGCCGAGGTGGAGCACCTTGCATTTCTCCATATTGAATGCCATCAGGTATTTATCCGCCCACCTTGCAAGCCTATTGAGGTCGGCCTGGATCACCAGCCTATCCTCAGGTGTGGACGCTCTTCCCCAAAGTTTGGTGTTGTCAGCGAACTTGGCCAGTCTGCTTCTGACGCCAGAGTCCAGATGGCTTATAAAGACATTACAGAGTACAGGTCCAAGGACAGAGCCTTGGGGGACGCCACTAGTCACAGAGTGCCGTAATGATTCACTTCCGTCGACTACCCTTCTCTGGGTCTGGCGCACAAAAACTGTCCGCCTGTGTAATGAGCAGTAGCCCCAATTATGGTGCATTAAGTTAGTACCTGTACTAATAGGCACTAAACAATGCACTGTAATTACGGCACATTAATGAACACGCAGATGTGCCCACAAATGACCAAAAAGGCACTGATGGGAGTACGAAAATGGCAGCTGAAAAACTTGTGGATGAATGTCAAAAGTAAGAACTCACTAATGAGACAGCGGTAACAAGAACCAAAGTGCGGGTGTGTAAACTGCATCTCTGCCTTAGGCTCTTTTTGTTCATGAGACATGAAGCAAATCGGGCTCCAGTCCTCAATGTTTGTGTCTTTATCAAGATTTGCCCTCCTTCGTTTCTGTTTCACACTTCCTTGTTATGTCAGTTTAATCTCTGTTGAGGCTTTGCCAGTATCATGAATACGCTCTTTGCTTTCCCATGTCTGGACTACACGGGCCCAGGTCCTTCAACCTTTGACTACAGGCCATGTTTGCCTAAACTTCTTCTCACTGCTGTCCTCAATTTCTGAAGTTCATCTGCATCTTTCTTTCCCTTTTTGAATTTGCACCTGTGGTTTCTCCTGCCTAAACAGTGGCACGTTGCATTTGTCTCCGTTGCATTTTATCTCATTGATTTCACCTCTCCAATATATCAAATTATGTGCAGATTTTCCAATAGACTCATGGGGTATCACACTTGAAATGCCCTCCCAGTGTGACTGTGAGCCTTTGATAAAGAGTCTGTTGAGTGCATATATGCACCTACCCTATGGTGATTTAATCTAGATTGTATTTCCCCCGTCTGCTTTTGGGAATGTCGTTTGCAACAGGGTCAAGAGCTCAGCTGATGTCAGGATGCAACTTCTCTCCTAAATGAGATCAAGTGTCCTGTTAAAGAAGGAAAACAGCTGGGCTTGACAAGTTTTGTTCTTATTAAATGGCCAATATGGATTTTGTTTTCACTTTGTTATCCTGCGGCTGCTTAGCAGTCAATTGATTGGCAAGTTGTTTCGATTAACCCGGTTTTTCCTTTCTCTGGTTTGTACTGCCATCCCCTTTGCCAAATTAACAGTTTTTATAAAGATTGAAGCAAAGAAGGTATCAAATCCTTCATCCTCCTCTGTGTCCTGGCTTCTTTTTCTCCTTCCCCACCATGCAATGAATAAATATGTTGGGATTTATCTTCTTTTTACTTCTAATGTATTTATAGGACCTTGTCTTGCGGTCTGTCCCTTCCTCATAATTCCTTTCACATTGTAGCCTTCCTAATTTATCTCTCCGTGCTTGTACTGTTTATGCCTTATCTTTAGGCATTTGTCCTTTCCAATCGTTGTACTTTTTTTGGGGGGGGAGTCTTTAAAGGCTTGTAATGTAGTCATATTGATCTCTTCCTATGTGCTTTATTTTTTGTCTTAGGGATTAGGGTAGTTTGCTGGTCATAGGATTATAGGAAAGCAGGGCTGGGAGGGACCTCCCAAGGTCATCTAGTTCAGCGCCTTGCTCAAGGCAGGATCATCCCTGACTGATTCATCTCAGCTCTTGCAAGTTCCTGACGACGGAGAGTCCACAGCCTTTCCCGGTAGCCTTTTCCAATGCTTGACAACCCTCATAGATATAAAATTCCCCCTAATCTCCAGCCGAAATGTCCCCTGCTGCAGTCTGAGGCCCTTGTTCCTCATTCTGTTCCCTGCAGCCACAGAGAAAAGCCCATCTCCACCCGCTCCATAATTGTCCTTCAGGCAGGTGAAGACTGTTATTGAATCCCCACTCAGTCTTTTCTTCTCCAGACTAAATAACCTTGGCGCTTTCAACCTTTCCGCGTAAGTCTTGCCTCTCAGGCCTCTGATCATTTTTTGTCACTCTTCACTGGGCTCTTTCCAAGCTGTCCACACCTGTCTTGAAGTGTGGAGCCCCAAACTGGATACAGGACTTCGGGGAAGACCTCACTAATGCTGAAGAGAGTAGGAGAATCATTTCCCTTGATTTGCAAGAGACACTCCTATTAATATAACCCAGTATGTTGTTTCTTGTTGGGTAACAAGAGCTCACTGTGGGCCCATATTTAGCATATGAGCCATTGTAACCCCCCGGCTTTTCCCAGTCTGGTTTTATACATGCATTTATTCTATCGCAAGTGCAAGGCTTTGCAGATGTCATTGCTGAATGTCATCTGATTGACTGAGGATTATTTCTCCAGCGTATTCAGGTCATTCTGGATTCTTGCCCTGCCCTCCGGGGTGTAATCCAACTTGGTATCATCTGTAAAATTGCTAAATGTGCACTCAGTCCCATCGTCCACATCATTAATGAAGTGTAGAACAGTACTGGATCCAGGACAGACCCCTGGGGAATCCAACTTGATATCTCCTCCCAACTAATCATTGAGCCATTGGTCACTCCTCTTTGAGCACGAAAATCCAACCAGCTGTGTGTCCACCTTACAGTACTTTCATCTAGTCTCTATTTCCTTAGCTTGTTAATGAGAATAGCATGGGAGACAGTGTCGAAAGCCTCGCCAAAGTCAAGGTATTTCACATCCATTGCTCCTTATAGAAGGAAATCAGGTGGGTCAGGCTTGATTTGTTCTTGGTGAACCCATGCTGGCTGTTCCCCATCACCGTGGTCTCCTCCAGATGCTTCACAATAGATTCCTTGAGGACCTGCTCCATGATCTTCCCAGGTATCAAGGTCAAACTGTTATGCCTTTAATGGCAAAACATAGAAAAGTGAGCATGAAAGGGACCTCAGGACTGTCTGAACAGTGCGACAGGGGTACAAACTGCCTGGGGAAGTAGGGAGATCGCCTTCTTCGCCTTCTTTGGAGGTTCCCAAGCAGAGGCTGGACAGGCAGCTGTCTGGGACGGGTTAGGAGCAGCAGATCCTGGAACTATACCGTGGGTTGGACTAGATGGCCCTTGAGGTCCTTCCAACCTCATGATTCGTGATACAAGTTTTGAAGGTCCGTATTTCGAAGGAAATAGGTGAGAAGTATAAAGTCACTCAGCTGAAGCTAGTAAATGGGCACAAGACGTTTCAAAGGAAAGAACACGATTCTTTTGGCTTGCTGCTGAAATCTGCAGGCTAATATTTGCTCTTGGTTCACCCCCAGATATAGTTAATATACTGGCTTCACTTTCTGAGCCGCTGTTTGGCAACTCTGAGGTTGAATGCTTTTCTTTTTAGCAAGGGATAAGAATCTCTGTTTGTGACCCCTAGTTTTGCAAGTGTTTTGAACTTTATTTTAATGCACAACGTGTCTGTATCGTGCAACTATCTATTGACCGTGCAGTTGCTTCTACTGTTTGCAATCTTTTGATCAACTGATTTCATAGACATCATAGACATCAGGGCTGGAAGGGACCTCGGGAGATCATCGAGTCCAGCCCCCTGCCCAAAGGGCAGGGGAGAAATGATGCTTGCTGGCAATTCAAATACAGTTTGTTTCAGGCTAAGTTATATTGCTCAGCTTTAAAAAAAATAAAAAGAGTTCTTTGTAATTGGAATATCTCATTTCTTTTGGGCACATGCTATGTATGTCATTTTTTGTGATGTCGGATAACTCAGTGAAGTCTTCCCAATACATCACTTGCCTAACTGTAGATCTTATACACTCCCAATTTTAAATGCCTATTTACGCAGTCCTTCAGTTCTGGATTCTGTCATTTTATAAAACAGGGCCGCACTTGAATTCCTTGAAAATTAACTATTGGGTTTATCAGTAACATTTGGAGGTTAATAAGAGAGCGTATATGTTTAATTGCACAGTGCAGTACTCCTGTTAGAGAGCTTTAACTGCAGTGTTAGCATTATAAAAATCAACGGTTAAGTACTCCCTCTTATTTGGTATTTATTCTGGAAATGTAATGTCAAAGTTTCAAACATTTAAAATTGTCCATTTGTTCCACTTGGGTAGACAGTTTCTAAGAAATGGAACCGCATATATTTAAATAATCACAGAAAATGGAAAGTAGGAGATTTTTGATAACTCCAAAACCGGATTAAAAAGGTAAATGAAAACTTGACTTGAAAATCATTTGGATACCCAGTTGCATAGATATATATCAGTAACTGTGTTCAGGTTCAATGGCCTCCTTTTACTTCTGTGGATGAGCATTTGCTCACATAAGGATTGCTGGCACAGTGGGCCTTTGTACTGTGATTTAGGATACAGCACTACAATCAAAGAATAAGGAAGGGCTAATGTAAAGGTCACACCTTGGTCAAAGAGGTCCAGTTTCTACCAGCTTCAGCTTAGATTAATTCAGACTTACCCTTGAGTTAGACCCTTTAAATTAAATTCCATCCCGATTATTTTGCATTGAAAAAAAAGTCACTTTTTCCCTTGGCAAATACTTTAATCAAAGGGCAGAATAGTCACACTGTTATAATATTATTTTTATCACAGCTCTGTTTTAAAAATCAAACAGATAAACAACCCAAATCTCATTAAAAGAGATTCTGCCTCTCTTCATTGAATATAACAATATAATCATGTACAACTGGAAGCATTATTCCATAATTTAATAATCCTGTTTTGTAGGACAATTTACAGTATGACGTCTATGTGTCCCCTCAGCCCCCACCATTGACCATGCATCACATACCCCAGTTGGCTCTTGCTTCCTGCCTGTGCCTGGGGGGAGCTGGAAGCTGAGTAACAGCAGGAGCGGGAGTCGGCATGGGCGGGTGTGGGGTGGCCCCAAGCCAATGCCACCGATCTGAGCTGCGTTTCTGATCTGTGTGGCTGGGTCCTCTCCCCCTCTCCTGGAAAGCTCCTCCCTGCTCCCTGGAGGCCAGGCCCGACCCCCATGCCCCCTGCCAGCCCAGGGCTGGCACCACAGGGACCTTGGAGCTCCCCCACTGCTGCAGGGGGGCAGGGGCAGCCCTGGACTGAACTGCTCCTGTTGGGAGCAAATTTGCTTCTGACAGGGGCACATGTGTAGGTGTGCACCTGGGAACACTGTAATGAGCCTGAATTTTCTTTGCAGAAAATTCATGAGATTTAATTGCACATGTAGACATGCCCACTGGCTGGCTAAAGTGCTTCAATAGTGGTTTACAGAGAATGCCCCTAGAAAAAAGGTTAGTTCAGACTCTGTGGTACATTCACTCACTCTTTGGCTCCTTTATGGTATACACTCACTCTTTGGCCCCAGCAAGGCAACCAATTTACCATTTCCTGTGAATTACTTAGTTATAACTTAGTAATAATAACTTATAAGTTATAACTGTGAGTTACTTAGAAATAACTTAGTTATTCATTCATTCAATTTATATGCTGCTCTTCTCACATAGCAGCTGGGTCATAGCAGCTAACAACAAGAGACAAGATACCTTATAAAACAGAATATGATGATAAAGCAAAATAGCAAAACAAAACAAACTGGTTCTTGTAGCAAAGATCCTCGTGCTATAGGAACTGCCCTGAGAAAGACTAGGTTTCTTTCATATTGGCTGTTAACTGGCCATCCAAGACCAAAAAACCTTTTTAGTCACTGCTCAGCTGGGCTGGATTCTAGGTGAATCCTGTTGAAAAAGCAAATAGTTACTAAACCAAGGTGTGGTTAAGCCTTTAATTGCATGGCTTTGTAATTAGGAAGCTATTAGTGCCATGCTTCTTGATTATTTTTGCTTTGGCTTTCTGTTCAGCTTCTAAAAGCTCCTCGGAAGTTTTCAGTTCCAGGAAAAGAGCATGTGTAAAATGAAGCCAAGCAGAAGTAGGTCACTGAGAAGTCTTGGCTGAGAGCAGAAAGCAAACCAAAGTATTAGCACATTTTGTAGACTCTTATTTGCACTCATTGACACATACAGGCTCTCCTGTAGAGCTAGGATTTGGTGATGAAGCGCCAAGAAGGTATATGAAGAAGGTGGTAGAACTTGAAGCAGCATGAAGATGTGCACGGGAGTAAGAGAGAGGCTTGCATTGTAATGCTGGGGTTGAAATCTGGATAGCCAGGGAGAACCGGATAGCGGTTGTGAGTTACTGTGTGTAGCAGGTTTGGGGTTCACCCTGCTTTTCTCAAGTTTATCCCAATCTTTAAACTCTACACAGTGGCCGCATCTACACAAGGCGCTTAATGTGCAGTAGCCTAATAATACTGCGCAGTAGCACATCACAGCATGGACAGTGCTAATAGGCTACTGCGCAGTACTGTCACTAAAAGGCGTTCACTGGTGCTACTGCGCAGTGACTGTAGTTACTGCTCATTTACTTAGTACGTCATTAAGCAAGTACTAAATTAAATGCTCAGTAACTACTACTCATTAATGAATGTGTAGATGCAACCAGTCTTTATCTCCTGGGCCTGCTGGCCCCTCTAGAGTCCTCTTAAACACCAACTAGTCCTTAATAATAAGCCTTACTATAGTCCACAAAAGGTTTAACCCACTCCTGTAGTCTTTTAGCCCTGGAGAGAGCTTTGGCTCTTGTTCCTGCTACTACTTTCAGCCTCCCAGCCTCTCTCTCCCCACTTCCTCTTCCTGCTCACTTTTAATTTCCTTTGGCCAGCCGATTATTCTTATCAGCTGGTCCAGTCCTCCTTAGGTAGGCTGTAATCATCCTGCACTGCCTGCAGCTGTGTAATGCGGGCAGGGGCTGAGAAATGCTGTAGCCATCAGGTTTGGTCTGACAGGCCCAACAGCTGGTTTGCAAGCTCACTGCAAAACGGTGATTTAGGGGCAAAGTATTTTAGATCCTGGATGGGATAATCCTCTTTCAGAAATGCTAGCATTATTTAGAGCATGGTGCTAATAACACCAAGGTTGCAGGTTTGACCCCCTATGGGACACAAGGCATTTCCTATCTCAGGCAGGAGATTGGACTAGATGACTTTTGAGGTCCCTTCCAACTCTACTTCTCTATGATTCCTCCATAAGTATTCAGATGGGTAGGAACAGACTTTGCATTTTTCCCTGCATAGGTTGTACCTGTGTTTGGCCCAGAACAAAAATATCCCAGGATCAGTGGCATACACATGGCTCTTCTAATCAGGGTTTAGAGAGTGACTGAATGCACTACTGCTTTTCTGCTGTTGATTCAATGATGCAACCCTGGGATAAGTGTACAGATGTCCTTTGAAATATCCTGGGATAATCTGTCACTACCCCTTATCCGGGAAACTATTTTAGGATTTATCCTGGGACAATTAACATGGACATCTGTGTGGTTGTACTGTATCCTGGGGTAAAACGCTTTATCCTGGGATAAGTGCAATGTCTGTTTGCAGCCAGTAGAAACTGTGCCATTCTTCATTATTCCAGAAAGATGTGGCTGAGCAGAGAATGCCACCTCTGTTTAAATCCATGGGAAGGCAAGGGATTTCACAGCCCCCACCCCTCCCCCCAGTTCCATGTTTTACAAGTGCAATGACAAAGTTAAAAATGAACCAGAAAGGTGTTAAGCTCCCAATTAAAGCAGTTAACACAAACCTTTACCATGAGCCACTTTTGAAAAGAAGTAACAGAGCTAACTTGAGATCTCTAGAAAATCTGTTTTCGGAAGATTCAAATAAGAGCTGAATTCTTTTGTTCCTGCCCTGCTTCATGGCTGACTCTCAGCTTGTTAATTTAGCATTGTGTTTAAAGCAGGATTTTTTTGCTTAATCTTCCTAGAAGACTCAGTTTCCTTATGATTCAGAAATCTCATTGACTTCCTCTGGGCTTTGTTCAGGATCAGTATGATTCATTTCCCCAAAACTTGCAGCTTTCTTTAAATTTCTTTAAACCCAGTTGGTTCTGGGTGACTGTGATGGTGGGAGAAGCAGAAGCTGATAATGTAAAAATATAAGTGCCGTGTTTTTATAAGTGAATTTTGCAAATGAATTATGTAAGATTCTCCTCAGTGTCCGTTTCCTCCGTCCTTTGGTTCTTATAATCAGAAATGCTACAAAAACATAGATTTGACGCAGAGATAATGGGGAAATCCACAGGTCTGGCTCCTTCTGCTGTGAAATTATTCTTTGTACTTTCCCAGAGAAAAGTGAATTGCCTCCACTGCCCTGGCCAAGTTTCACTTTCTGGCAGGTTTAAAATAAATCCAATAGATGGCAAAGTTATTAGTCACAGCCTGCTTGTGCTGGATCTTAACATGGATTCCTAAACTCATAACTCAAACTGGCATCTGACTGTGGTTGCCAGTAATTCAATCCCTATGCACCCTCAGACATTGTTTTAATATAGCCCTTTGACAGAAATGAAACCACGTGCTTAGCCATGGTTTAAAGTAAAAGCTCAGACACGCAGCAGTGATGTACTTTGCTTCTTGTCTTCCCAGTTCCTCTTGGTGCTTGCAACAGGGATCTGTTCACGCCGACCACATTTTAGGATTGCTTTTCGTTCAAGACTACGGTTCTGCCGGCCGTGGTCAGAAGCCACGTGCCATAAAGCACTGTTTTCACTTTCTCCCCTCTATCACCTAGAATTGAGCATGAAGGATGGACAGACGGAGGGTGCAATGGTACCAGGCAAACCTGCGCCTCCGTGATATATGCCATGCTGTCTCCTGAACCAGAAGTAGGGTAGTAGAGCTTACCGGGGTGAGCACAGTGCCTCCATAAAGTGGCCACACCACTTCCAGTTTGGCAGCTAGCACGTGCAAAGTGGGTGCTGTCTGCCACAGGGGTGAAAGGGACCTTGAGGGTCACCTGGTCCAGTGGTTTTCAACCAGTGGTTTGCAGACCCCTGGGGGTCTGCAGACGGTGTCTAAGGCAGGGGTGGGCAAAATGCGGCCCACGGGCTGGATGCAGCCCATGAGGTCTTTAAAAAATTTAGAAAATGCATATTTATCTGCCCCTGGCTGCCTGTCGTGTGGCCCTCCATGGCTTGCCAAAACTCAGCGAGTGGCCCTCCGCCCAAAATAATTGCCCACCCAGGTCCACAAAAGATGACTATCATCAATCAAAAGTATGTGAACACCCACACTTACAATTCAAAGGGGTTCACACCTCCATTCAAAATTTTTTTAGGGGTCTGCAAATGAAAAAAAGGTTGAAAGCCACTGATCTAGTCCAACCCCTAGCACGAATCCAGGGCATGCCATTCCTATGCTACCCCAGACCAAAGCCTGTCCAGTCTGTCCTTGAAAACCTCCAGGGAAGGAGATTCTCCAGCTTCCCCGGGCAGCTTGCTCCACTATCCTGACAGTCAGGAAGGTTTCTCGTATATTTTTCTGAGATGTTTCAGCAGGGCATTGCCTTGTCCAGATGTACCCTACAACTTTCTGCGGGGGTCCGAACAAATAATATAGGTCGTAGACTGGAACGAATCCCTAGAAAGAGGTAGGATGTAGGTAGATGCCTTCCCGTTCCATCAAGCAGCCGTGGGCTTTGATATGGCGATCGGCACATTTCTGCCTCTTGTCTTGGCTGGTGTGGTGACATCCCATACTGGCCCATAAACTACTTGGAGCCCAGCATGGGATGAGGTTCAGCTCGGCAGTGGCATATGCTGGCAACTTACCAGCCTTGGGGCTTCACCGCTGGACTCGATGGTCTTCCGAGGTCCCTTCCAGCCCTAATGTCTATGAATCTGTGGACCACAGATGTTTCATCTGATCTACTCTGATGGGGACTTCATGGTAAGCCAGTTTGTAGCAAGCAAGGCCAGGCAAAGCAAGAAGTTAAACGAACGTTCAGATTTGTAAGGGTCCTGCCCCGTTAAGTGCGGCCGACCCGGGCACAGCTAATCAAGGCCAGCTGACCCCTCTGATTGCACCTGGGGCTGCTTTTAAGGAACTCCTCCAGCACCTGAGCTTTGTGCATGATCTGCTGGTCTCCAGCCTCGGAGCAGCTTCTATGCTAGCAACATCTCTGACTTTCTGGTTCCTGACCCTGCTTTTGGCTTGTTCCCGGATTTTGGCTTTGGATTTCCCTGCAAATCTGTTTCCTGGCTCCCGGCCCTTTGTTTTTGGGCCTTGCCCTATGGATTGTCCCTTGGATTTGGTAATTAGGCTTCTGATTCCCAGATCCGGACCGTTGCTTGGCCTGCAGCCCCTGCCTTGTGGCTTCTGGCCCCTACCCCTGCAATCCAGGGTCCCACACCCAGTTTTACCTAGTGGCTGGCCTGGTTGCAGTGTGACAAAAATGAAGTGGAGCCACCGCATCATTGTCTTCACACCTGTCTTGGTAGCCACAGCCTAGATGCAAGGTCAGTGGTTTTTGCTTCCAGGCACAGCAACACGGCTTGCTGCATTGCTAAGGTTTGCCATTGCTCCTTGCTGCGGGTGCATCTACATGTGAAATTAATGCGACCGAATAAACCGTGGCATAGTTTGCACCGGAGTTTATTGCTCCTGGGTGCAGTGTTTACACGTGGAGCAACCCCGGCAGGCAGGGGACCCCGGGAGCTGCTTCAGGGTGGGACTAGCCATCTAAATATATTAGATTTACCCAAAGAACCTGACCTGCCTATGTGCTTAGACCAACACAGCTACAACCAAAAACCCAGTTAACAGAAGTGCAGATGACACCGGGCTGGACGGAGCTGAGGCAGTTTGAAGGCTAGGATTATTATGCAAAAAGACTTTAGAAAACTGCAGAAATGATCTGAAAGCAATCAAATTAAACGCAGTAAGGACAAGGCCTGCACTTAGGATGGGACGGCAGTGATTCCTTGCCCCGCTGGGAGGGGAGGGGGAAATGGGGCCCAAAGGGATGCCTCGTTTCTGCTCCGGCTCATTGTGCTGATGTCCTAAGCATAGGTTGCTTATTGCTGGGACGTAGTTTGGACTGGGAATAATCCCTGCTCTGCTTTGTTTCGAGCAAGCACACTGTGTGCTGCGCGGAGCCAGGCAAGTATCGTGGCAAAGTCCAACTCTGCATCATGCCAGGCATTTATGAAGATGTTTCCCAGTGCCCTCGGTGGACTGAGTGTTTGCAGAGCTAGAGGACTGGCTGGCGACAGAGCTGAGCAATTAAATGCGTCAAGTGGATCTTGGTCAGGAGCTGGAAGGTGAAAGAAGTTCCAGGTTTTGGTTGCAGAGCTCTTGCCCTTTGTGCTGTTGGGCAAAGCACGGGCTGGTGCGGGTGCCCAGGGCTGGATCTGGAGGACGGGGTGCAGTTGTTCCTCCCCCTCCTTTGATTCCTGCTTCACCCAAACTTTCAAGCCAACTGCCTCGAAGGGCAACGGGGGTGTTGGTTATAGCCATGTTACGGGGAGACCCTTGCCTGGAGGGGCAGCAGCATTTCTCGTAAAGAGTCGATTGACTTCGTGGCTCGGTATCATTAGCATGACATCATTATCATCGACTTCATGGCTCATTACCTGTTAAGCTCTCTCCACACCACAGGTGTTAACGACCCTCGCGCCTTTCTAACAGCTTTGATGTTTCGCTGTTCAAGCCGTCCTTTTCTCTGCAACGTTGCTGTCCGTTTGCCGTGTCTCTCTCCTGTCTCACAGCCCTGCAGCCTGGTTGTAGCGCTAGCTAAAAACCTTAACTCAGGTGTAGTCATATTAATGTATTTACGTAGAAATGACTGACGGCGAAGCATTGGAGGCCGAGTCTCGAATGCTCAGAAAGGCTAGGTTTTGTTTTATGAATCTGAATAAGAGATGTACGTTTAAATATAATTACTACAGGACTAATCAGAGAAAATGAGGGTTGGAGGGACCTCAGGGGGTCACATCTACTCCAACCCCTGCTCCAAGCAGGACCGGTCCCAACTACATCATCCCGGCCAAGGCTCTGTCCAGCTGGGTCTTAAAAACCTCCAAGAATGGAGAGATAATGTATCTTTTGACTTATTTTTGCCTAATGGCTTGTGGTTTTTTTAAACTTTATACACACTCCAGCAAATTAGGGAACAGAAATATTTGTTTTTGCTTTCATCTTAAATGGAATAATTTCGTGCTGGCCCTCTACTATGTCAGTAAAGCTTCTAGTTTTTGTTTAACTTTAGAAAAATACGTCATGATTTATGTGAGGATGTACCACACCATGGCCCCCCACCCCTCTTTTCAAACTCCTGGATCTACCCACGCAGGTGTCCTATTCCCAGATCCCATCCTGATCCTCAGGTGGGTCAAGCACTGCTGCAGATCCAGCTGTTGCTCTTTGCTGTCTCAGAAGCTGTTAACATGCTCTTGGTTTTGACAGAGCAAGCTCACGACTTCCCAAAAGTTTGGCATTCCCATGGGAATAGCCTTAAAAGGGTTCACATTGCAGCATCTGGTCTCCAAATGCCTTGAGCTTCCATCTCTCCCCTAAAGCTGAGGACATGTTCACACTTCCAACTGGTTGCACAACTCTGTGTATTGTGACACTGGAACAAGATAGTAGGGGTATGGAGCACGAATGGACGGCACCTGGGCTCACCCCTGCATCTGAGCAGGGAAGTGGCATCTGGCCACCGTGACCTTGGAGCACGTAGGTGAACAAACCAGATGGCAGCGTGCAAAGGAGCCGTGCGACGTGTGCCAGATAAGTGGGAGAAAACATTGCCGAGCTCTTGGGGGTCAGAGGTAAGGCAGGAGGACGTAGGTGTGGGGTGCTGTGGTTGAGCAGGCCCGTGTTGTAGTTATCCCAAGACCGAAATAAAGAAACGCCTCCAGCCACAAGGGTGGGAAAGCGCTCGTTGACGGGTGCGTATATCGAATATATTGGAAGCACCAAGTAAAGCTATAGACACATTGCCATTAGCAGATACAACAGAACGTAGCTTTAGATTCATAGGTGCTGATTCAACACACTCGCGTATCTCACAACTTGGGGTCTTGTCCTAGCGCTCACGTTTCACGCTGGAGCTAGGATGCCCTGGGATGGTCTGGGACCTGAACTCAGCAAGCTTGATGGGCACTGCTCCCACATGTGAATCGACGGTCGAGTTTAACACCCAGCCCATTTATCTAAAGAGCTGCATCTGCAACGTGTGAAGCAAAAGAAAAAGTGAAAGGCCCTGGGAAAATCCGTGATCAACAAAAATTCCCATTCTCTGATCTCACACAGCCCTGAGAGGCCTTTAAACAAATATTTAAAACTAATACCACTCTTACACGAGTAATTCCATGATCAAAACACGACACCAGCCCGCTTTCAGGGAAAGACACGGAGAACGATCTGTCCCTGAAATATGCTGCCTCGGCTCAAACTTAAATCCGCATTTCTAGGAAAGTAAAAGTGCAAGTAAGTGCCTTAAAACCCCATTTATTCCAGCAAGGGGGTTCCTGCCTGCAGGTGAAGTCCAGTGAGTATCATTGAATTCCTGTAACAGGACTGAGAGATAGGAAGGGAGACTTGGAGTAGCTGGAGACTTGTTCTGCGAGCAGCTCTTTATTAGAGACAGACACGTGCATGGCTTTTACAGGGCGAGGTGGCAGCTTTGCTGCTGCCCTTGCAAGGGTCTTGTGGAGACCCGGGGCCTGGCCGACAGCCAGAGTGGGGCTCCGGCCAGCCAGGCGCCAGTTTTGGGCAGCGTGCATGCTGCCATGTGCGCCACCTTGCTTTGTTTTGGTGTCGGGTTTTTGACTCTGGGATCTCCCAGGGTCGACCCCCTTGCCCCCGCAACCCTGTGCTGCAAGGTAGCAATGCGAGGAACACCGGCACGTGCAGCGTGTGGCAGCACCACGCTCCTCTGGATAGACTTACTCTAATAACATTAAGATAACAACTATTCCAAACTCGAGTGAACATGCGAACACGTCCCGTCACGCGCTGCGGCCGTTTCAGCTCTACGGTGTCGCAGCTCTTCTTTTTCAGCTGTCTTATTTGACCGTTTGCTCTCCTGGGCACGGTCTTGCAACCCCCTTTCAGCTGGTGTCTCCGTTCCTGTATCGCTCGTATTGTCGTCATGAGTCGGTCTTTTGAGAAGATGCCTCTGATGGCTTCTTCAAGTCGGTCCTTCATCTGTGATCACCCAGCAGGAGCGAGGTGACTCCTCTTTGATTACTGTAGCTTTAAGTGGCTAGTGTCCGTCCTCCCAAACTCGTACAAATTTGTAACTGGAAGTGGCCTTGCTCCTCTGCTGCACTCCTGCTTGTACTTCCCAAGCCTTTCCGCACGATTGCAGGCTCCTCTGCCAGCATTGCTTACAGCCCATATCAGGGAGTGGGTTTTTATATGCCGGTTGTAGAGGACTTCTGCGCGTGACTTCCCACCTTGCAGTGGGGTTGCGCTGTAGCTGGCTAGTGCCAAGCAGGGATCTCCTCCTTCCTCCTTTCCATTATAAGCAGGGTCTTTACAACACCTGCTCCGCATCCTGCCAGTCCCTTGCCTTGAGCATATTTGGGACTGGATGAAAAGTCATACAATTGCATGATGCCTCGAAATTCCCTGCTCTTCAACGGTGGCCCATTGTCAGTAACTGCAGGTCTTGGGGTTTCACAGTGTGCAAGCCTGGATCGAATACGCCGACAACGGTTGTCACCGCGGCATCTTCGAGCATCGCTACTTCTGGGGAATTAGCGCCGTTGTGCCGTGAAGGAGCCCGTTCCTCGTGGGGTTCGCTGGGCATCCCCGTACTTCTGACGTGTCTCGCACCCTTTCAGTAATACCGAATTCCTGTAAAAAGTGTGAGAGATGACAAAGGAAACTCAGCCTTGTTTGAGTCGTGGGATGTGGTTTGTAGCTGGATGCTGGGCCAAGGATTAAGAGCCGGAGGCAGGTCTGAGAGACCAAGATGGGGTTTGGGGCAGGCAGGGATCAGGACTCCCCACGGGCCTGGAGATTTGGGAGCTTCCCCGCTGCCAAATTTCTGGACCTGGGGGGAAGCCCCACGGCTTGGCGCCATGGGCTGGATCTAGGTCTAGAAGCACAGTCTGTTGAGAGCAGAACTGCATTGCTAGGATGCTCCCATCAGCGAGGAGGCCGACTGAACAGGAGCTGGCTCACTAACCTCGCAGGAAGAACACTTCTTCCTAAGGAGCGGGCTGCAGGGGTAGGCACTTCTTCTCCAGCAGCAACTCCTTTGCAAGCATGAAAAAAAAAAAAAGACTGCTTTTTTCCCCTCCTTTTATGGGAGACGTGCAGACGCTGAATTGGGTCGAACAGCCGTGCCTGATGGGCCGGAGTTGAGAGCAGCGCTTCTTGTATTGTGCTAGTAAGAAACACCCAGCCAGGTTTCCAGCCTTGGGCAAGTCCCAGGGGCTCAAGGGGAACTGAAAGATGCGCAGAAGAGGCAAGCAGGGGCTCCCCGGTGATGGGAAACCTGGGCGGAAAATTTGCTGCCTGCCCTTCCACCTCCACGGGGGAACTGAAATAAGGGCGTAACGCATGACCTGGGTCACTGGGACTCTCCGGACCCGGGGGTCTCGGGTGCGCTGGATTCAGTGCCGCCCTCGGAAAGCGCCAGCTCTTTGCTCCTACTGGTTTTGGCTGTGGGAAACGAAGAGGGCGATCCTGCTGCTGCAAAGAGCTCAGAAAACCCACAGCAGCTCTAGATCACACTTGAAATCTCTGATTTCATCTGATGAGACACGGGTAGGGGTTTGCACACCCAGCAGTGCTTGTGTTGTGCATCGAAGGGGCTTGTCGCACCTCCGGGTGCTGCAGCACCCTGGTTGCGAGCCGGTGCTGCGGGCGCTGTACTTTGCAACGAGGGCACGTTGGCCTCTCCCCGGACACCCCGTCAGCGATTTTAGTGCCGCCTTCGCCTCCCCACCTGCTAACGTAAGAACACAAGAGAATCGCCATTGCCTGGGCCAGCCCCCAGGCCCGTCTTGCCCCGTCTCCTGTGTCACGCGGGGGCAGAGAGCGGAGGCTGGACGGGAGCGAGAAGAGGGTCGTTCCCGTTGCTCCTGGCCCGCTCAAATTTTAGCTTTAAGAAGGGCTGATTCAGAGGCCGGGCCCTTCGCTCCATCGCTCCCGATGCCCCTTTCCTCCACGCACGCGTCCAGTCCCTTCTTCTGCTGGGCCGCCCTCTGGGCTTCCACCGCGTCTGGGGGCGACGAGTCCCCCCCGGGTGAAAAAGAGCTGCTCTGAGTTCATTTTAAGCTTACTGCCTCCTCGTTTCGTTTTGCGGCGCGGGCGAGAGAGTCGGCGATGAACCCCCATTGACTTTCCCTTCGCCGTTTAGTGTCCTGCGAACCCTCCTCATGCTCCCTCCCAAGGGGAAGTCTCCAAGGGCTCAGCCTCCCGGGGGTAGCATTTCACTGCGCTGAGAACAAGCCGCGGCAGTGGCGTCGGACACCGAGCTCTGCCGGCCCGGGCGCTACCGGCGTCCAGCTAGCCGCAGTGGGCAGGGCAGCTTTTTTCCTCCCTGTGCATGGCGAGCAGCACGCCCTCGCACCGCCTGTGGGGATCTTGCTATAGTTATCTGCATCTTTGACATCGTGTAGAGGTGACCGTCTTCTTGTCCTTGAGGAACGCGTGTTTTGCACCGGCGGCAGACTCTCCCTGGGAACGGAGGACTGAGCAAAACAGAGCAGAGAAATGGGGTCAGGGAGTTGGGGAATTGAAAGCTGCATCCTGTTGTTTCCTTGGCTTAACCCAGTTGCTCCACGTTTCTTAGCCAGTTGATCTCTGTCTTCTCCATTCGCCCCTTAGCCATGCTCCGCTTCTTCCCGTGCCCGCTTCACGTCTTCTCGTACCCACTCCTCTCTGCCCTGCCTGCTTTCAGTTCCCAGCCTGGTCTGCCCACGCGGCACAAATCGGCTAGCCCAGGGATCCGGTCGTGTGCTTGCAGTCCTTCTCCTGGCACAGCTCCTGCTCCCCACGGGCTCGCACCGCGTGGTCGTATCCAAGCCATTCGAGAGCGCTGGCAAGGAAAGCCTCTTACTGAAGCAGCGAAACCGAAAGGGAGAGGGATGGTGGGGGAGGGAGGAACGCTGCATCAGGCAGGCAGGGGCAGTGGGCACCGGGCCTCCTCCAGACATTCGTGGCAGGCATCCAGAAAGGCAGGGCGGACTTCGGCTTTACTCGTGTGCACGTGCGTGCATGGAAGGGAATTATTTTCTGAAATCAGCATTGTGCTTTGCAGAAGCAAGCAACTCCCACAAATGCCAGGCTTCCCTTCCACGCCCCTCCTGTCCTGCTTTTGAAGGGTCACTTTTTAAGCCTTTCGGTCCATGCCGGGGCCTGAAGCTCTGATCCAACTTTCAGCTGAAGGTGCTGATTGCCTTCCTCCCCATCCCCTCCTAGGAGAATTGGGAGCCTGAATTCCCTTGATTCCTCCCCTAGGCATGTGGCTTGTTGGTCTAGGGGTATGATTCTCGCTTTGGGTGCGAGAGGTCCTGGGTTCAAATCCCAGACAAGCCCTTTATGATCTTTCTGAGCATCATTGGGTGTGGTGCAGTGCTGTGAGATCAAATGTGGGCCAGGAAAAACTTTAACCAATGCAACGCCGTAGCTGGCAGAGCAAATCAAACATCCTCCCTCTCTGGAGTGCTGCATCCGGCACTTTAGGAAGGATGTGGAGAAGTTTGAGTGTGTCCAAAGGAGGGCCATGTGCGTGGTTCAAGGCCTAGAGACCAGGTCGTACAAGGAAAGGCTGAAAGATATGGGTCTGTTCAGCCTGGAGAAGAGAAGAGAAGACTCAGGGGGGCCATGGTGGCAGCCTCTAAGTATATCAAGGGTGTACATCAGGGCCTGGGGGAGCATCTATTCACCAAGGCCCCCCAGGGGAGGGCAAGAAATAATGGGCACAAGCTGATTGAAGATCGCATAAGGAAAAACTTGTGTGAGACATCAGAAACCGTGCCCCCCGATCACATGGCAAGTGACATCGAAGCACTGCCCCCCAGGCATTTTGGTCCAAGACTCCTTCTGGCCCCATCACATGGTGCATGACACCATCCATCACATGACCTGTGACATCAGAAGGGTCCCCCATGAGGCCCCCCCAAACCCACCCCTTCTGCCGCATAGCTCAACCTAGAGCACGACTTATCAGGTAGCGGGGGGTTGTGACCCCCCCTAACAACCCGCCCCACCAATCTTGACCAACCGGTGAGGGTTTCAGGGGCCTCAGACCTCCCCGAGAACGGCGCCGAACCAACCAGCTCAAGAAGAGGGGTGGGGTCTAGGCTGCATGAGACCATGCTAAGGTAGACAGGAGCGGGCGCGAGTTGAATTGTTTTAATTCGTGTCTGAAAAAGTCGTTCAAGGCAAGACTGAAGACTGTTGTAGCAGCTTCGTCCAAAGATGGTGGCCGCCAACCGAGGCCTTGAGTCCACGGAGGGCTACGAATCCGTGGAGGTCGCCTTGCAGATGTGTTTGGGGGGGCTATTTTATGATTTAAAATGTAGCGCTGTAGCCCATGCATCGGCCTGTGCAGCATGAGCTATTCGTGCCAAACAGCACTATAACTCAAACATTTGCTATCCAAAACATAACCAAATAGCAGGGAAAGTGGGATGTTGGGCTCGGCCATTTTCAGGGCACCTCAGTCAAAGCTGCAGAAACGTGACTGAACAGCAAGCCAAGGGCCTGTATCCTAAAGACTCGGTATTACAATTGCGTCCTTAAACATTAATAACTGAGGTGACCGAACGTATTCATCCTTATTTTGCTATAATAAATGTATTTTTCCTAACATGTTCAAATGATTATAGACACACTGATAGGACTGAAAGAGCAAAGCAACCTTGTCAGGCCACAGCCCACAGTTAATAAAATAATTCTTCAACCAAAGGGCAAGACACAGTGGGAGATAAGAAAACTTTCCTGCTGCTACCTCAGTTTTTTTCACTAACAAGAACTTGATTAAAGATTAACTAGGGCGTGATGAGTTAAAAATAAAAAAGCCTCACCTAAAGTATACCCCTTTCCCAGGGCCACGAACATCGGGTTCCACCCAGCTCCAAAAGTTCCAGTGAAGCACAGAAATTTAAATAAAGTCAAGCAGAGATCGATAATTCACATATCAAATCAATCTGCTATAAATATCGAGCATGCGGCAAGCGACAAGTTTGACTTTTCTTAAAGCCCAGCAGAAAAACAACTTGGCAAGAGTCCCCAGGCAGGCAGAGATGCCTGGCCAGTAGGCCTGTGCGAGTAGGCAGGTATTCGATCTGGCTTCGGATCCAGCCACTTCGGATGGCCGCGACTGGATCTGGAGCTCTGGACCGAGTTCCCGCTTCGATCTGCCTTGGAGATCCGGCCATAGGGTATAATGGGGGATCAATGAAATATCTATTACTTTGTTTTCTTGTGTCCAATTTGGATGAAATTTGCAGGGGTGGTAGCCTCTGCGGAGAGCATGAAGCCTGCCAAGTTTCAAGATCAGTGCAAGGGTCTGGGGGGAACCGCACCCCAAATTCTTGAAAGCAAAACTCACGTCACGTGTTTGTGTTACACCACAGGAGGGTGAAAGCCACAGGGATGGTGGCCCCTGCCGAGGCCACGAAGCCTGCTGGCTGTCGAGGAGATCGGTGCAGGGCTTCTGGGTTCTGGGGCCCCGCACCTCTGGCAGCCGACAGGCAAAACTCGTGACATGGGTGCTTGTGCAACTGTGTCTGTCTTGGGGCAGGGTGGCGGGGGTACTACTGCAGGCCTGGCTGCTAAGCTCCTGTATTACCAGTTACCAATCAATCATGATTCGCTCAGGGACCAGCCCAGTACACCATACCTAGCTACTAGTAGCTACTAGAGAATGAGTTCATTAGCAGCGCTTAACACCTACAAAACCACAGACTAAGAGGAAATAATCAATACAGACAACTGCCCCAAGACTGAGACGGTCAGTCCCACAAACACCCATAGCACGAGTTTTGTCTGTCAGCAGCCAGAGGTGCAGGGCCCCATCCCCTCGACAGCTGGCAGGCATCGTGGCCTCAGCAGGGGCCGCCATCCCTGCAGCTGTCACCCCGCTGCGCCTGAACACACGCAGGGTCACCCTTTAACAAAGCCTCCTGTGTTGATGTGGCTGGTAACCACAGTGCCCCCCTCGCTAACCCCCAAGTGGTGGATTCAAAGATCAGATAACAAATTTAAACCATGATAAAACAAGGTTTATTACCCCGGTAATGAACCTCAACATTTACAGAGGTCTTCAGTCTTATCTTGAACAGGAGTTCAAGAGTTTGTCCAAAAGACAAAATAAGGGTGTGAACAGAAGCCGGGTGGCTACCTGGCTTTCAGATCAGTACGCTTCCACCCTACACCAGCTGGTAAGAAGATATTTTAAAAGAAACAAGGCTCTTGTTTCAGGTGTGGATGCGCAGATTTGGTGGTTGTGCAGCACTTTTCCAAACACGACTGTGGGGTTAAGTACATCTTAACAGCAATAGACATATTATCAAAGCACGCCTGGGTCGTGGGTCTGCAGGACAAGTTGGGGGTCATGAATGCTGCGTGCCCCCGGAGGCTGAGGGGGTCACGGCAAGCTCCCACAGGCGGCGGCGGTGGTGCTGTCGGCAGCAGGAGCGTGGCGGTGGCGAGCCACGGCGCTGTCAGTGGTGGAGGGGGGGACGAGTGCTGACTGGTGGTCGGCGACCACCCGCAGCCACTGCCAGCAGCGGTGGCCAGCAGCGACTGTGGACTGCCGGGATCCACTCAAAATCATGTTGTGACATGCCTGGACATGCGTTTCTTGCTATGACTTTCATGAAAGCATCGTCTAAATAAAGCACCCGGCTGAAAAAAAAAAATCCATGTGGGTGTTTTCCTTCCCACTCGAGCTCTTGCATGAGACCCCCTCTTCTCCTGAATCCTCGAAGTCGCTCCGGGCGTTTCTGGCTCGTAGGGCTGCCGCTGCATGGTCGCGTGGGCTTCTTGACCAGGTTCAGACAATTTTTTGCCCGCTTTAATATCTCCGTCCTCCTCCAAAGCATCACTACGGTAATGCTTTCTTTGCAGGCATCTGACGAGTCTTGGAAGTGAAGTGAGAATGGGTTTTGCTGGCATAGCCTAATGATCCACATCTGCTCCTGTCTTCCTTAGTGCAGTCTCAAAAAAATGCGTGGTCTGCTTTGGAAAACAGATCGACTGGAGACTTGACCTCACCTGTCTACTTGCTTCAGTTGGTTCGATGCCGTTTTCACGGAGATCTGAAGCCGCGGCTGATTGGTCGAGGGCAATGGGGCGGGTTGTTATAGGGCCCAGAACCCCCTGCTGCCTGGTAGGTCATGCACGTGAAGGGTTTGACTCTGCTGGAAAACCGGCCACTTATTTTGTTGTCTAAATGGGATCCCAGCTCTTCTGAGAACCCTGCTGATGACTGTAGACAGACGGCATTGGCATTGGAGAAGAAAAGCCCAGAAATCTATTGTTTGAAAAAAAGAATAAATGTCCCACGGGGAATCTTCACTTATTCAAGCCAGGCTGCTTCCAAAAAAGCGACAGCAAACCTGTGTAGTCCAGCATAAAATGTTCTGTTCTGTAACATGATAAGAGCTCAGACTGAGAGGCTGTCGTGACCTCTAGGAGCTAACATCTAACTAGTTTCGGAAGTATTGTGAGAGCAAATACCAGGGAGGAGGAAATGTTATGTAAACTAGGAGACGTATCTGGCAGAGACCAAGTGGGTATAAATGTGTGGTGAATACATTTAGGCTGGAAACCAGAGGCAGATTTCTAACCTTCAGGGCAAGGCAGTGAAATTTTTGTTGGTTCCATGGTCAGTACGGCACCAAGACTTCCGGTTTTACTGAAATGTTTTATAGCTTTTGGCATGATAATGCGGTTGCCTTGGCCAAGCTCTGTGTGCTAGCTACAATGAACCAGCTTTGCATTGTCTTACATTCCTGCTAATGATCAGAAGCTCCATCTTCCCAGACCTTTTGGGAGGAGGCGACAAATGTTTTCCAGTTCCACCTCTTGAATGTCCTTCCAGCACTGGGCCGTGGTTGCGAGTCCAGCAGAACTGAGGTTGGTGGTAGCAGAGTGGATGTGGTCACATCATGCGTGGCCACTGAGCTGGGCTCCGCACAACTAGCATCTTTTGTACCACCGCATGGTGTATGTGCATCGGTAGCAGGGACGATGCCCCCATCGTTTCGTGTGTTTTTTTAACCCAAGGACATGCCATCGCTGTTCAAGATGTATATCTCCCCTCCCCTTGGTGCCCCTTCTCCCCTGGCCATTGATGGTTATGAGTTCATAACAGATAACCAAAAGATTGCACCCACCAGAGTGCCAAGAGTCAGCAATCTTCGATCTGCTTCTCCCACTTCCAGTTGCCGTGTCTCGCCCTTTGTGCCTCTCGCTCCGAAGGTGCCTGCTGTGGTTGGCATAGATGATGGACTGTTAGAATCCGCTTTAACATAACCGTACGGGTGACATTGGCAGAGAGGGATCTCGGAGTCAGGATTGACTCCAGGATAAATACGAGTCGCCGATGCCACGAAGCAATAGGCAGAGCCGACCGCACCCTGTCATACATCAACAGGGGCATCACTAACAGGTCCAGAGAGGTCTTGCTCCCCCTCTATGCGGCGTTGGTCAGGCCGCAGCTGGAGTACTGCATCCAGTTCTGGGCGCCGCACTTCAAGAGGGACGTGGACAACATGGAGAGGGTCCAGAGGAGGCCACTCGTATGGTCGGGGGCCTCCGTGGCCAGCCCTATGAGGAGAGGCTGAGGGATCTGAATCTCTTCAGTCTCTGCAAGAGGAGATTGAGGGGGGATCTTGTGGCTGCCTACAACCTTATCAGGAGCCACCAGCAGGGACTCGGGCATGTCTGTTCACCAGGGCCCCCCTTGGGGTCACCAGGAGCAATGGCCACAAGCTGAGGGAGGAGAGGTTTAGGTTGGATATTAGGAAGAACTACTTCACAGTGAGGGTGGCCAGAGCCTGGAATAGGCTTCCCAGAGAGATGGTGCTCTCACCTTCCCTGGAGATCTTCAAAAGGAGACTGGACAGGCACCTGGCTGGGGTCTTATGACCCCCCCACCCCCAGTGCTCCTTCCTGCCCATGGCGGGGGGTCGGACTCAGTGATCTGTCTAGGTCCCTCCCGACTCAGTGATTCTATGAATGTGTAATGAGTGAGCTGTGTAATGAGTATGGCTTTATTGTAAAGGCACAGGTATGCATAGGCCTTGATTAAATTCCCAGAAGCCTCAGCTGCTGAGGCATGAAGAATTAAAATCGTATAAACATAGGATGGGAAGGCACCTCAGGAGGTCACATCTAGTCCAACCCCCTGCCCAAAGCAGGACCGGCCCCAGCTACGTCATCCCAGCCGAGGCTTTGTCTACCCAGGTCTTAAAAACCTCCAACGATGGAGATGCCACCGCCTCTCTGGGTAACCTGTTCCAGTGCTTCACCACCCTCCTCTTGAGAAAGTTTTTCCTAATATCCAACCTAAACTTCCCTTACTGCAACTGGAGTCCATTGCTTCTTGTTCTGTCATCCTCCCTCGCTGAGTTCAGTCCAGCTCCATCCTCTGTGCAGCCCCCCTGCAGGGAGTCGAAGGCGGCTATTCGATCCCCCTCGGTCTTCTCTTCTGCAGACTCAATCAGCCCAGTTCCCTCAGCCTCCCTCACCAGTCATCTGCCTCAGCAGCAAACTGGAATGCCAGTGAACTGCCCAGTCCTCAGTACTGTCACAAGTTGAGTGTATCAGGGAAAAGAGAAAGCCAAATTAGTCAAAAAGTGTTCCCAAGCCTAGATGACCCATTGAGTTAGTGCCATTACGGCACACCAATTTCTGTAGCCAAAAGCACACAAAGGAGTGACATCTGACCACCTTTGTGGTGGCCCCCAGGTACCTATGTAGGGCTGACAGGAGGCAGCCTTTGGTACAAGTCTAGGGCAAGGCTTTATCTCCTACGTCTGACACATTAACCACTCTGCCATGCGTCCCAAACAGGCAGTTCCCAAGGCCCCAGTTAATAGTAAGACCAGAGATAAGGAAGACTCCCGTGTTGAGTTTTCAGAGTGTTAAATCTTGTCTACTTGACATCTCCCAAGGACCACCAAAGAAAGTGGCTTGGAAAGATTTGTCTCAGATGCCAGTCACAGTCCCTTATCATATGTAGAGCCTCACCCACTCCCTTTGGGAACAGTTTGTATAGAAACTTTGGCTCTGGCACCTCTGTGCTCTGGGATCCCAACCAGGGGCGGAAACTTGGTGAGAAGCTGCTGCCTTGTGTTTCCCGGTACTCCTTCCTTCCTGCTAACATGCCAAATCCCTATTGCTTTGCTAATCCTGACCCTGTGGGCTGCCTGCGCAGTGTCTCAGTTATTAAATAAAATCAGCATGCACATAAATACATTTCCCAGGGTAGCTCACCACTAATCAATTGACGTCTCCCTTAAGCAACTGGCTGTTCCATGGGACAGGTATTTCATTCAGAGAGCCTACAAAGACCAGGTTGATGCTTGGAAACCCACAAATTAAAAAAAAGAGCAATTAGGCATTGCAGCAAGCCAAGCTGGAAGTCCAGTTGGTTGCATCCTCCAGTCTGAGCACCTTGGGCTTCCAGCTGCACAAGCTTGGCTGTAAAAGCACGTGACTTCCAGGAACAACCATCGGATGGGACATTTGTGCTTTGACAGTAGCCAAATAGATTACTTCACATTGTAAATAGAAATCAAAGATTATTAGGCTTGGAGGGACCTGAAGTGACCTTCCCCTGGCTTCCCCTGCTCTGAGTCACAATCAAGGGTATCTGCTGGGTGGAGATATCCGGCATTAATGGAGATTCAGTGCCCTCCTGAGGCAGACTATTCCAGGTCTCGGCCTTCGCCCGTGTGGGACCCTGGCCTAGAAAATGTTGAACAAAGGCAGCTCTCATCAGTGTTGATGGTGCCGCTCCCTGTTCTGCAGCCTCTGGTGTTGGGTTTCTCCTTCCCCGTGCACTGGCAAGGTCTCCAAGGAAGTCATAATGAGTGGCAAAAGCTCACAAATCTAGGCAGTGGCTTGCTGGAGCACTCTCTAGTTTAGCCATTACAAAATGTCACATGTCATTGTGCTCACAGCAAATGTCCCGTCTCTTTGTGCTCCCCGTTCCCGTCCGCTAGTGCCCGCGTGGCCACAGCTGATTTAGAGGAACCTCAGCTCTGCAGCCCTCGAACACATCGTCCCTTCTCCGAGGGGCGTTGCATTTGTCATCGCCTTTCATTCGAGAAGCAGAAGAGCTGACTCATAGCCTTTTAACAGAGCAGTTCTCTATTTGTGAAAGTGCAGCTGGTTATGAAACAAGCAGCCTTTTTTGGGGAGGAAAGGAGGGACTTGAACTGGGAACCAGGTCTTCTGAAGACTGCACCTGGTTCTGTTGCGTCGGGGATGGTGTTTTGCTGGGGCATAAGTCTGCCAAGGGCAAATGTCGGCCGATGTGGTTATAGGTAGTACGGTATTTCTAGGTCCATTTTACTGTCTGTAGATTCAGGAAGGCCCACGTTGGGAGGCTCTGTTCATGCCTCTAAATCTCAAGAAGACCCCCATGTCCCAACTCCTAGGGTTGCCAGGGGTCTCGAGCAGCATCTGATCCAACTCCCTGCACTCCTAAATCACAGCTGTCCAGCGCTCATCCACTCTCCTCTTGAAAGCCTCCATTGAAGGGCATGCCAAAGCTTCCTCTTTCCTACTGTTTTATCCGCTCAGAGTTATTTTCTCAAGACCTAATCCAAATCTGTTTTGCTGCCATTTAAACTTCATGTCCTGCCCGTTACAGTGAGCAGAAACAGCTGTTCCCCTTCTTTTTCATGGCAGCCTTTCAGACATTTGGAAACTTCTGTCATGACCTCCCTGGCTTGCCTGTTCTCCAAGTCAGACACAATGAATTCCTCCAACCTCTCCAGCTATAACTTGCCTTTCTGCTCTTTGTTTTATTACCCTCCTCTGGACCCTCTCCGTCTTCTCCACTTCCTCTTTAAGATGCAAAGGCCGGAACTGCACACAGTGCTTCCCAGTCCTGAGATGCTAGAGCAGGCTTAGATGCTTATATTTGGAGTCAGGAAGGAGTTTTACCCCCGTAGTCAGATGGGGATGAACTTGCTGGGGAATGGGAAGGTTGCCTTCCTCTGTAGCTGGGCGATATGGCCCCAACCTGGGATCTCTCAAACATACATTAACAAAAGTAGGATGTTGGCTGCTGTGGTCCCCCTGCTTTACCTGTGGCAGGTTCAGGTGGGATGCCTTGTGTTGGGTCAGGGTTGACAATACTTTTATTATGAGGTTCACTTATGGGTTTGTCCGGGAGGGTTTGGATAGGGCTGATCCTGCCTCAGGCAGGGGGTTGGAGTAGAGGACCTCTGGAGGTCCCTTCCTGACCCTCTTGCATTTACTGCAGCAGCAAAACTGCATTGCTTGATATGGTCTCTTTTATTACAAGAAGAAACCATAAAACTCACTGGAATGGGAGTTTGCAGTTTCTGTTACAGACACCGGTAGACCATGCTTGGTAGGCCTTTCTTTGTTTTAGGGTGTAGCAGTATTTGCAAAGTCTTGAACCCTTCTACTTCCCTCATGTGAGCTGCATATAGGCCCCTGCTGTGTACATCCACGCTTCTGGCATATTCTTAGGTCCTGGCACAGACAGACGAGGCTCTTTGGGTCGATGCGATATCTTTTATCACACCAACTGAATAGTTGGAAAATTTATTCTTTGCAAGCTTTCGGGCACAGGTGCCCTTCTTCGGGCATAGGGAGAGTGCTGCTGTTTGTCTTCTCTCTAGGGTCGACTAGAAGCTTAAACCAATATGCAAAATGCAGGTCTGTGAGAATGCAAGTGCATGGCAGGGACAGGAGTTAATGGGTATACAACAGGCAGGGGAATGTCGGCAGGTGATAAAATGCAGCCAGTAAAACACAGAGAGGTTACCTGGGGCTATTGGAAGGCAGGTGGTATATAATATGCCACAAATCTAATGTCTGTATTTAGTGCATGGTCCATTTAGCTCAAAGATGCATTTGAATATGTGCTCAAGACTCTTCCTATTTAACCAAGCATTTTCCTGCAAGCAAAGCACACAGCTGAATGCATGGAAGTCAATGGGGTGTAAGCGAGAGCTTAAAGTTCAGCAAATCCTTAGGTGTTTTACTGAACTGGGATGGACAGCGGAGTCTGGGCTGTCATCCTCACCATCTCCAAAGATTGCCTGCGTTTAGGTAATCCTCCTGATCCCAAATAGTGGGGGAAGAGAGGGCTCATTATTTCCACTGTAAGGATGAAGAAATCGAGTCAGTCAAGTGATTTATTTATCTTGCTTATGCGGTTTCGGCATACTGTTTCAGCTGTCTTAAGGCAATGTCATCACCAGCGTGAACAGCTTCGAGGCCACTGGGTAGCGTAGTAAATGGACATGAGTCAACAACATGGGACATGGTTTGAACTCGTCATTTGTTGTCATTGCAAAGGCCCCATGGGTGTAGGTTTGAGGCACAGTGACCCAGGCCAGTTTGAAAATGGTTGAGAAGTGCCCAAGAACGGCGTGGCCAATTAAATCCTGGTTGACTGGCTGTAGGGTCAGAGGTGATATGGTGATTGATTGGTGCTGGTGCTGACCACTTTTCATGCCACTGAGTAAGTAAGGAAAAGTGATACATCCTAAAAGACATAGCTACCGGCTGAACTGGGGAGAAAACTTGTTCGGGGTCAGCAGAGCCACTGCCAGGCTCCTTAGCAAGTTCTCAGTCCCGCCTCTGGCATCTCCCCACGTTGTCATTTTAACCGCGTTACATCTCTCTTTGTATCCCTCCACTGAGTCCTTCTCCGCTGCCTCAACCATAAGCTTGGCTTCAAGGCCCATCAAAACCTACCTCTGCCCTCCTGCCACCCCGTGCACTACAGAGAAGACAGCCATGCTTCCCCTTATGCTAGAGAGGAGCGCCCCATAAACTCTGCAAGTCCTCTCCAACAAACTCTGCAAAAGTCCTCATCCTTAAAAAACTCCTTTGCTGCATTGCCTACAGAAAAAGAAATGTTTGGCAATAGCTAAGCTTCAGGCATGCTGAGCTCTGGCTGCTAATACTGCCTCATGGGGTTTCTTGTACTCCCCATCACCATCTGTTACTTTATCAATTTAGATCAGAAGATGTTTGGCGAGGAGAATCATCTTTTTTTCACTGCGTTCGTGCGGCAGCCAGCATAGCAGTCTGTGCGATGGCCATTCCTTCAAGGTTCATCCTACCAACGCCGTGCTGGCGTTGAAGGGATTTCAGGTTAGAAGCCGCCTGGGAAAACCCTCCGTGCGTGCACGTCCTCCATAGGCCCCACAGGAGGACACTAAATGACTTGTTCAAGGTCATACCGGCTGTCAGTAGCAAGGCAGGGAAGTGAACCCGAGTCTCCCACGTTCCAGGCCAGCACTGAGCCCTCCTTTCTCCCATGCAATGATAATACAAGTAATACCATACGCTCCTGCATGCCACAAAATACAAGTAACACCATATGCTCCTGCCCCCAAATAAGATACACTTTGCATCTGATTTTAAGGCAGAATGAAGGAAAAAACTTCTTCCCTTGCAAATACGGGCACGTGGCAGCAAGTAACTGCGCAGCAGCAGCTGGGGAGCCTGGCGTGCTCAGTGGGCTGCTCTCTGCACAGCTCATGCAGCCTGACTTTGGCTGGCCCCCGGCAGAAGCTTAAGCGGCAGAAACTGTGATTAGTGGACGGTGTTTCCTTGCAATGCACACCGCAATTTCCAGCAGGTGATTTTGAGGGGAAATGCGCGTGTTGTACGGGAGAGAGTACGGTAACTAACAGCCACAGTGAAGGGAACGTAGAAGGAAGGTTAGATCCCGCACCCAGCAGACGGCAGTGGTGGACACACATCGCTGCTTTAAGTGAGCTGGCGATATTTAAATGCTGGTGCCACCGCCCAGAGGTGAGTTTGCCTCTCTTTGGTCCTTCCAGGAAGCTGCGGCATGCCGAAAGAGGTCAAGAATGCAGAGATCCACGTGGGCACTAACAACGTGCTCAATGCCATGCTGCGGTACACGTGCAAAGAGGGTTACAAAAGGAAAGCGGGGACATCCACCCTCATCAAGTGTGAGCAGAAAGACAACAAACTCCACTGGACAGAGAGCAATCTGAAGTGCATCCGTGAGTAATGGCTCTCAATGGCTGTGCCACGCAGCTGGGCTCAGGGCTCTCCATAGCAGCGCTAAGGCAGGAAGGGTCAGGAGGTGATGATGCCAGTAGCACCGAGAGAATGGATGCTTCGTTAGCTGACAGCGAGCATTATATAGCTGTGCTGCCTTGCAAAGATACGGGGTCAGACTTCTCTGGGGTGTGGATGCAGCTGCATTGACTGAAATGCATCCCAGCTCTCTTGCACCAAAGGCAAGTTTGGTTCGGCAAAATTTTCATGAAATGCCATGCTCTGCAATATGTATTGAACTGAAACTGGTCTCACGGGCAGTCCCAGGGACCTGGATGCAATGACTCATGGGGCTGAGTAGGGGTTGCAGAACCAGGCTACCTGCAAAAGGATAAGAAGGGACTTGCCCCATATCCTGCCCATGTGTGGGACTAGGATTTTGAAAAGGGGGGGGTGCACAGGGTGACATGCATTATCACATGCAACACACAGCACATATTTTTCTCCAAGTAAAAAGCAACCGGAAGATTTACTACTATGCTGGAGGTCTTGGGCTGCGTTATTCAGTTTAAGACTGATGCCAAAACAAATGTAACTTCATTGGAATTTAGTCAGGGAACTCCTGGAGGGACTGGATGTACTTAAATCAGTCGGTCCGGGTGATCTCCACCCCGAGTGCTGAGGGAATTGGCTGCAGTCATTGCGGGACCCCTGGCACGGCTGTACGAGCACTCGTGGGGCTCTGGTGTGGGGCCAGAGGACTGGAAGAGGCCAACGTGGTTCCCATCTTCAAAAAGGGGAGGAAGGAGGATCCGGGAAACTATAGGCCAGTTAGTCCCCCAGAGCTTGAT
>NW_017728931.1:142287160-142303141 GCF_001723895.1 Crocodylus porosus | reverse complement strand
GGGGGCAGCAGGGCAGGCCCTATGAGGAGAGGCTGCGGGACCTGAACCTGTTCAGCCTCCACAAGACAAGGCTGAGGGGGATCTAGTGGCCTGTTACAAACTAGTCAGGGGGGTCAGCAGGCATTGGGGGAGTCCCTGTTCCCCTGAGCACTGCCAGGAGTGACCAGGAATAGCGGTCACAAGCTGGCAGAGGGGAGGTTTAGGTTGATATCAGGAGGCGCGACTTCCCGGTCAGGGCGGCGAGGGTCTGGGACCGACTTCCAAGAGAAGTGGTGCTGGCTCCTACCCCGGGGGTCTTTAAGAAGAGGCTGGATGAACACCTTGCTGGGGTCGTTTGACCCCAGTACCCTTTGCCGCCATGGCAGGGGGTCGGACTAGATGATCTGTTCAGGTCCCTTCCGACCCTAGAAACTATGAAACTATGGAATGAGATAAAACCTGTCTCTGCCAGGCAGTGAAATAGGAGCTATTACTGGAGCAACTGACAGGCAGCAGAACGGCAGAACGAAGGCTAGCTTGAGTAGCAGAACATCAAGAGCATGACAAGGGGGGCGAGGGTCCTTCACACCTCTGGAGCGAAGAGTTTAGAAGGAATCGATTAGATTTTAATGAGCTACTCCTGATCCTGCCTATGCAATGTAAAGCCCTCCCAGATGTTGGTGCCCAGGCCCCAGGCTTTGTTCGGTGACCTCAGGGAAGACCCCACAGAGGTGTAGGATTTGCCCTGCCAGCTTACAGCCCTTCTTCCTCTGGCTTGCCATCCTGCCTCTGGCAGCAGCCAACATCTGGGTGTCAGGAAGATGCCGACAGCCAGCCAAGCACTCGGTGTTGCAAGACTGAGTTGGTCCAGTGCTGTGGGCTGCTGCGAGGGGCACTTGGCAGTGCACCCCGCTCTCTGAGGCTGTAGCACCCCTGTTCTGCTTCTCTGCAAATCATCTCCCCTCCGCAAGTTCCTCTGCACTCACTAGTCCAAAGCTGGCTGGAGACCGTGGATTTTAGATCAGACTGATGCCGTGGACAAAGGTGACCTCACGTACAGGGAAATCCAGTTAATAACCCGGGGATGACCTGTCGTGAGATTGACACGCTGCGCTTCCCAACAGCGGCCGAGGGCAGCTTCCAGTACAGAAATAAAATAACTTAGAGGCAAGTGGAAGATTGACATAAAATATAAATCAGCTTCTCCCTGAAACAAATATCCCAACCCAGCTTTGCTTGTGAAATGCCCGCTCAAATATTTGCCTTGCAGCCCTTTCAGGGGATGATCAGGCTAAGTTATATCAGGAAGCAGCAAAAATAGAAGCACAAGGCCCAGTCTACCTGCTTGGCAGGTCTCTTTCTCTCTCTTTCTCACACACACACACTTTCTAGCAGAAGAGGGCCAAGAAGTTTTACTCAATCCAATTCTCACATGCACACACATGCATGCACGCGCTTGTTCACATCCCCCTCTTGTAGTAAAAGAGGGCCAAGAATTTGTACTCAGTCTGGTTCCCTGACATAAATTAGGTGTTGACAGTAATACCCCAGAGTAACAATTGCTCCAATTTCCACTGTCTATGCTGCCCCCAGCGTACAGTAGTCACGCTTTTCAAGATGAGGATTCAGGATGAACCATGCAGGTGTGAGCTTGCAGCTCGGGCTGCTGTCTGGTTTCCTTGACGGGGGTTTTCTCCTACAGCTGGAGTGGAAACTCTTGCTTAGGAAAGAATCCCAATACGTCCAGGCCAAAATGAAACTCGATGCCCTTGCTTCATGTTAAAGTGTAATGATTAGTCACTTCCAAATGTACGCACAGACTAAATCACAAAGGAACTTCCTTCAGCTTTTCTTGGCTCAGGATACCAGCAATCAGCTTTTCCATTCTGCAGCACTACTCTCCACTGCGGTGGAAAGGAAAATCCTTGACTGATTATTTTACTTAGTCGTCGCCATGTGGTGGGTACATTGTGAGTACTCAGAACATCAATAGAAAGGGTTTCTTAGGGAGATCCCTTTTATCGGACCAGCTATGAAGTTGGGATGAAGCTAGACAAGCTTTCAAATGCATGGCATGCTTTGTAAGGTCGCACGGATGAAGAATGTCTGGCATTCGAAAGCTTTCCTAACTTTACCTCAACCACGTAGTTGGTTCGATAGAAGATATCACCGCAAGAAATCCTTGCCTCTTCCATAATTGCTGGACCATAGGCATCACTCTTACACATCTGTAGTCAGAAATTGCACCGAAAACATTTATCCATGTGCTTGTACAATTCTCAGCGAGCCAGTGCGTGTGCGATTTGCACTGGGAATTTTTGGGTGATAGTTTTCTTTCATTATAAATGTCAAAAACTCCTTTGCGGCATCTCCATATAGCATGCAGCAGGGATCTTGTTAAAATATGAAATGGGATACTGGTGATTAGTCACCATTGCCAATGCCGGGACTGATGAATTAACCAGATGGTACTGAACCCTTCTCGGGAATGGCTGGAGGGGTGCTATGGAAAGGCAAGGGGTTGTACTTCCCTATTGCATTATTGTTGTGTCTTCTTTCAAAAGGGGACCCTGCTTTACCGCCTTCAACACCCAGCCCTAAACCGACAACATCAGCCCCCATCCCAGAGGAGACCAGTCCTACCAGCCAAGGTGAGGAATTGAGACTGAAATCCTGGGCGGGGGGATGTTTCCATTGGATACCGTGGCCCAGATTTTCAGCTGATGTTAATCAGAGCAGCTCATCAAAGTCTATCATGCTTCATCTCTTTGCAACAGTGGAGGCTTACATCTCCCAAACCATTATGGCTGCAATTCACAGCCCCAACTACATCATCCCAGCCACGGTTTTGTCTAGCCGGGTCTTAAAAACCTCCAAGGATGGAGCTTCCACCACCTAGACGTAGGCCAGGCTTTTCAAAGCTGCGTACATAAGGTTAGGCACCTGGGTCCCCTTTTTCAGAGGGGCTTGTTGAAAATCAGGCCACAGTTCCTGGTGCCAAATTATGGCCGGGCATTAAAATCATAGGTGCAAAACATGGCTATGAACTGAGCTCTGTTCTCTGCCGTTTCATCCTCGCCTGCCTGCCCTCTGCGTGTTCAGCGCAGCTGCTGGGTCTTAGTAAATTGTTCAGGTGTACGTACAGCCTCCATAGGGCCTGATCCTGGCTGCGAGGTGCTAGACCCTGCTGCAGAACCACGTGAAAGACTGACTGAATCATGTTTTTAAAATATAATTGAACATACTGTCCAATATTGCATAGCTATTAAGCCTCTTGTTGCCCATCAGAGATGGATGGCCCATCACTCAGCCAGCTGACACCCGACTGAATTCCCTCCTGTGTTAAGCGGCTTATTTGGTGGTTAGGAGACTATCCAGGCCACCCAAAAGGGCTCTGTTAGCATTGTACTAGTAGAAATGAATGATAGAAATAATTATAAAATTCAAAGCTTTTATACCATCTGAACACCTAGTCACTCCAGAGGTCACCGCAGACCCAGGCCTGGCTTCAACATCGTCCTGTGGAAGGGAGACCACCTCACCGCTGGCAGGTCCCACATCGCAACCCACCGCTGACACATCTTCTCTGGAAACACTTGTGACCACAGCCACGGTGATCCGGTCGACCCAGGTGTCTGCGAACCCAACCACAGAAGGCATAACGCAGCCATCTACAACAGCCAGCCAGGACACACACACCTCCTGGGGGGGGACTAACGAACCGTCGTCCCCAGATACATTTACAACAGACAGAGACAAGTCAACAGCAGCATCCGTCAGCCCGACCACCGAAGACCAAACACAGCTACCCACAGCAGCCGCTCCCAACACTGAAGGTTTGCCATTAACCAGATCCTAAGTAATGTCAATGCTGGGCAGAATTAATCACTAATTCTCTGTGCCAAGCACCTTGCTTAACCATTTCAGTGCTGCTGAGTCAGAGACTGTACACAGTGTCCCGTCTGTGTGACCTTATCTGCATCCACTAGTCCAGGTTAACTGAAGTTTATTTCAGCTTGAATATTTTCTTCCAGCTTATCTTAATCCATTAACAGAATGGATTGCATTAAATGGTGTTACTGTTAGGGAAGGGCTGTCCAACTCACATGATGCCTGAGCAGAGGGCACCTCTCAGCTACACCTTTCCAGGAGCTCAGTGGCATCCCCTCCCCATGGCTGGCCAACATTATTGGGTGGTCTCCTGGCCCCGGGAGGCTAGAAGGAATCCCTGCACCCTTGTCCTGTGCTCTGGGAAAAGGCATTGTTTGCCCCAAGTGCTCACGTAAAAACTAGACCCAACCTGGCCTCAAGTTGTCCTTTACCTTAATACAGAGTCCGAGGGCAAAACAGGCCCTTAGGCCAAGGCCTCAGGCAGCCCTTTGCCTTGTGACTCAGGCTGATAAGGGCAGCCATATAGCATCACGTTGGGTTTTGCTGGTGTCAAATGCTGTTCTGCAGCTTGCCGACCATGTAGGCAGCATGTGTCACAGGCCAGCTGCGCACTGTGAGTATATCAATTTAGTTGCAGACTGACTGAGCACTGCGACTTTATTAGCCACTGGGCTTTTTGGTTCGGGATCGAGGAGGTGACGTTGGAAAGGAAAGAAATGACAAGTTTCACTTACAAAAAGGAATGAATTTTACTGATGACAACAAAAGATATAGTTTGCATATATAATAGTTAATAAAAAGGTTAAGCTAATAAGCAGACAACATAACAATACAGATTGAATTGACAGTGATAATCAAACAGATAAAGAAATTAACCAAGAGTTCCCACGTGGTCAGTAACTTGCCGGTCGTCCCTCGGTTAGAAGGTGCACGGCAGGTTGAATCAGCGAAGTCGGACGTCTCTGGACTGGGCTGCCTGAAGGATACCGGTGGAAGCCCCTCAGTCAGGATCTGGTCCTCGCTCTCACAGGGAGTAAGAGAGACCCGTGGGGTACGGGACAGCAGTGACCCTCCTGCTCCGTCCTTCCCCAGGGTTACTATGACGCGTGTGTTCTTTTATAGTCTAATTATGCTAATTTTAGTTACATAGCCATTCATAATATTGCTTTATAGCTGTTATCCTACGGGGTTAAAAGGTGTTAGAAATTATTATAATAAGTTACTGCCCAAGCCTGGGTTTATCCAATAAGCAGATTGCAACACAACATCTTCAGGTTTGAAATGAACATTACCCCGCCTAAATCCAGCCCTTTCAAACTCTCTGGCTAGGCTTTTTTGAGATGTCCTTTCTTGAAATGTCCTGGATAAGCTGGGCAGTTGAATCGTTTTTATCATCACGAAGGCTAAATTCTGAGCGAGAAAGAACTATTAGGTCAGCTAATTTCACAGCTAGAGCTTTGTCTTTGAGGCCTGGTCGGTCCCACACAGTTACACGCTACGTTTGCGGGTTACCTTCATGTTAGACAAAAGTTCCAAAATGCCTCCAAGAAGCACATCTTTATTGCTTGTTAATTTTTTTGGATCTGGCCATCACAAGTACGGAGGTAATAAACTCACTGGCTGTGCGGAGGTGTAACCTCTTCTCTCTTGCATTCGTCCCCAGGTTTCACCCAGGTCATGATTGCTTCTACGGGTAAGCATTATTCTGCTCTATGGGGGGCTGTCACTTATATGTGGGAAGGAAGAGGGTTGTCCGGGGGTTTTGTGTTGATGTTTAAGTGCCTGAAGTCAAATTTATCTGGAGCTGGGATTGCATCTCAAGCCTCCAATGAAGCAGTACAAGGTCTGTTCAGTATTTGCATGGGAGACCTCCCAGGTAAGAAGATCCAATGGACTGGAGAAAGCAGGACTGGCAATTTGATAAACCCTTCTCTCCTCTGGTTCACAAGTGAACCTGGGTCCAACCAGAGCAGGAAGGGCACAGTGCAGTCCTCGTTCAAATGGGATGGGGTGTTTCTGGCATCTTTCTATCTAGAGATGTGGCCAGGCAACTGGACTATTACGTGTTGGGATCGCATCAGTTCATTGATCTTACTTTTCTAAATCTGAGAAACGTTTGTTCCTTGCAGTGTTTCCACTGGTGTTGCTGATTGTAGCTGTTGGGTTATATTGTGCCTGGAAAAAACAAAGGTAAGTATTACTAGCATGTCCTGCAAAGATGCAACACAGGCAAACTGCAGAGCGCAGGTGGCCTGACAATTCAAAGCCATGTTGGGAATTGAGACATGCCGTACCCATTCACTTCAGTGAGAGCTGTGCCTCTCAATCCTTTAGGCAGCTTGGAAAACGCCCAATCATTCATCATTACAGACAAGTGAGGCTGTAACTGAGACAGATCACTTGAACTGCCAGTAAGTCCTGATAAGTGAATTTCTTTCCTGTACAAAGGGCTGTCCCAAGGCCCCAGGCATCCCATAAGTTCTGACTGGGCATGTCTACATGCTCATTAATGCGCTTGTGGTAATGAACATTAAATTTAGTACCTCCATTGTGAGGTACTAGAGGAAGGCGCATTAGCCTATTTTAATGCGCATTAGCAAGAGTGCACATTTTCTTGGTGACACTTTAATGTGCATTAAAGCGTACATGTAGATGTGCCCATTGCATCCTCAAAATAGGGCTTACATGGAACTTTAGTGGTGAACAGGTTACATCTGCTTACCTTCTACATAGAGGTGAGCATTGACCTGATGCCATTAAAAGGGATGGCCTTTGTTTGTAACTCTAGGTCCATCTCTTCTAATTATAATTTCCTTTTCTAACAGTAGTCTATGGTTTTTAATTTATTTTTTGAAAAAAGAAAAGGAGCCCTAGTCACGGATTATACATTATGTTGAAGAGCACTTGGGAAGAACTCAGGAGAGCAATCAGATTCACATAAGCTGATGTGAGGATTCATTTAAAAAGAAAGGCCAAAGACCTGATTTATTCAAAAGATCTTTGTTCTACTTCCATGGGCTGAGCTGGCATTTACCTGTATGACTAAACACTGTTGTGGAAGCATCTAAGCATTTGGGTTTGTTGGCCTCCTCATCAGGATGGGCCGATCTGGTCAGAATATTGTCAGCGCGGATGGAGGCTCCATGTCAAGTGCCAAGACTTACATCTGCGAAACAGACCCAAATCCGGGGTAGGATTTCATTAAGCAAGCTGTAAAGGATCATCAAACCACCAGTAGCTTAGTAGGAAGTTTCATTAATTGGCAATAACTCTTATTTGAAGGATGCTGCATGTAAGAGGGAGGAGAAATTTGCAGGGTTATACTCAGGGTATCACTGGAGATAACAGGCAGAAACCGAGAAGGAAAGATTTAGCCCCAATATCATCAAGCTCTCATGAGTGAGCAAGCTCCCTAGATCGTGATGCTATCATCAGAGGGAAGTGGGGAAGAAGCCCTGCTGTGTGTGTCATCTGAAAGTAGCCAGGATGAAACACTCTTTGATACATTACCGAGATTGGCACTTCTCGAAGAGACCATCAGTGGTATCGACCTTGCAAGTAGGTCTCCAATTTCTAAGAGCCAGATTCTCAGGAAGGCCTCTCCCCACCCCTCTGGCTCTGTAATTTTTGGGATTGTGTAGAAGGCATATCTGCTTTAGAACTAATTACTGCACAGTAAGTGTCACTGTCTACACATGCAGTTGCTTACTGCGCAGTAATTGGTGCTAATGGTGAGTAAATTTGCTACCTGCTCACATTTGCAAGTAGCAAATTTATTCAAGATTACTTACTGCACAGTTGCGCACATGTAGATGCCTGACCAGCAGCACATTTGCTCCAGGTCAGACAGGCAGCAGAGGACGGAAGATTGTTCCCTGCCCCTGGGAGCTGCCTGCTACCAGGGTGGGCTCTGCCATCGGAGCCCAGGCGGGGACAATGTCCCCCTGCCCTGGCAGAGGGAGCTCCCAGCCCCTGCTTTGCAATCAAGGGGCTGTGAGAGCCTTATCTCCCAGCATGAGTCCTGCAGTCGCAGGACCGGGGCTGGGAGATTCTTCTCTCCCAGTGCCAGCTCCTCAGCTCCTCAGTCATGGGGCTGGCGCTGGGAGAGAAGGATCTCCCAACACCAGGCCCATGACCACAGAACTGAGAGATAAGGATCTCCCAGCCCACAATCATGGAGCAGAAGCTGGGAGGTCCCTGTTGCTGGGGGAGGGGGACACTGTCCTGCATGGGCTCCAGTAGTGGAGTCAGCCCCAGCAGCAGGCAGCTCCCAAGGGCAGGGAGCAATGTCCTAGCCCTGGCCAGGAGACAGCTGTCTCCTGCCCTCATGGTGCCTGCCAGCCCCTGGGCTAGCACCCAGGGGGAGCCTAGAGTTCCTACTGGCTGCTGCAGGGGCTCAGTGCAGAGCTTCAGGGAGTGGGAGCAGTCTGCTGCTAGGGGCAGGAAATCTGGTTCTGCATCCTTACACATGTACACGCATGCCCAAGAGATTTTACTTGGATGTGCTTTAGAGTAAACTCCCAGGTTATTTGCATGTATAAACACACTCTAGGGGGTATAATCCAGAATAGCCACTCTGTACTGGAACGGCCCAAGTTGATGTTCTGTATCCCCGGGCCACGCTGCAGCACGCAGGCAGCATAGGTGAAGCCATTAGCAACGTGGTCGCTCACGTTCTCTGATCTCATTAATGTTTTCTTTTGCACCTGCAGGAGGCATCAGTTTGCATTTCCTCAAGAAGACATCCCAATTAGTACATGGAGGAACATCATGGCGGCTGGACTCGATGATCCTCCGGGGTCCCTTCCAGCGCAAACGTCTATGAATGTCTGTGAAATCATAGAACAACGGGAAGAAATGCTCCCAGAAGACCATCAAAACGACCTAGAACACCTGACTGAAAGGACAGAGATGATGGCGTCTTGTGTGACGCCCACTGGCTGAGGCCCTTAACGAAATCACTGTTATCCACTGTACTTGAAAGGGGGAAGTATCCTTGATGCTTTGAAGACATGCACTCCACCTGCATTAGGCTCCAACTGGTCAGTCACCACGTGCCATCCATTCAACTCCTGACTGAAAATACAGCTTTATTTTTAAACAATGGCAAGTATTTGCAAGACCTGGCTTCCCATCTTGCCATCATGGTGAAAGGGTGGGAGAAGCCCTACAAATTTTCTGCATGGCTGCTCTGTTTGCTGCCCTTCAACCTGAGCTCAGAATCTACTAATTCTCCTGGTACCTGTAAGAGATCACTTAGATATTCTGGGCACATCTTTTCATTCTTATTTTACTGCACTGGTGCTTTCAAAGAGAAAAAGAAACAAAGCTGTGGAGGGTTCAGAAGTGTCTCAGGTGGTCTGTTATATACCACGGAAAGAAGGCAGGAGAAGAAGTGACTGGTGAGCCGGTAGGGAAGAACACAGTCCAAATAAAGAGAAGAGAAAGGTGAGTTGCAATACAGCTACTCTGTAGACTCAGTAGTGTAACTGGGATGGAGCTACTAAGGAAGCCATGCTGGCTGTAGCAGCATAGTCCCACTTGTGGCCTGACAGCAGCTAAAAGTCACTGCTGCCCCTTTTGACCAGCTGTGTTATCACACCTCTTCATAGGCTTGATTTATACAGAAGCTCAGTCCTGCAGTCCCAGCCAGCAGCAACCAGTGTTGATGGTGGTTTGTGCTTCTAAAAAAAAGGCCTTTATACATGCAGGATTTTATATATTGTGGATGTGCCTACACGTGCATTTAAGTGTGCCAAAATTTAATGCACATTAGCTTAATGCGCATTAAGTGGGTTTAGGCAGGCATCTACACATGCAGGTGTTCAAGTGTATTAAAGCCGTGTGTGGACTGACTTGGGGCTAAAGTTAGTCCCAAGTCAGTCCACATGTAGTATTAATGCACTTTAACGCATCTATACTTATGTTAATGTGCTTTAACTACTCATGCTTAAATTTGACGTCTGCATTTGCAGGTATCGAATTTAGGTGCGAATAGCCTAAATTCACCATTTTTACCATGCATTAAGGGCATGCATATGTAGATGCGTGCCCTTAATACTCATAAACTTAGGCTAATGTACATTAAAGCATCATGTGTAGACGCTGTACATCATGTGCATGCTGTAATTCCTTATTGTGTCCACCTGGATTTTTTAAAAGTAACTTCATTTGCACATTTAAAATAAGGAAGAAAAAGACATCTCCTGCAATAAATGGAAGGTAGTTTGAAAAAGGTGAGGATGGAGGTTGACCCAGACAATAAAGGAAGTTTACTGACTAGTGACAGGTCTGTGAATGGGTGAAGCAGCCTCTCTCTGAAAACACTGCTAGGTCATTTAAAGCTAGACTGGACAAGGTCCTGGGAGATAGATCCTGGGGAGGGAAAGGAGATGAGTTTACACTTAAGCTTACTCATTCTCTTCCTTATCTCTAGAAGGAAGAGAATGGAGGCTTAGGGGGTGAAGAAACTGCGTACATGAGGTGGGCTTAGGTGATGGTATGTCACAATCCACTTCATTTATTCTCTCAGTGAGATAGGGGAGTTATGTTATCTGGGGAATCATAGAAAATTAGGGTTGGAAGGGACCCCAGGAGGAAGACGCTTTATGGCTTGTTCCCTTTAGTTACGAAGAAGGTCACTTTTGGTGAGTAAGGCGGATCAGCGGATGGGGCACGAGGTCTCCAGGTCAGGCAGTGCTGCCCCGGTAAAGCACCAGCAAGTCATCTCCCCTCGTACCTTCCAAGTGCCCTGAAGAAGGGCATCCAGTCTGATCACCCGTCCCTGCTGCTACTCCTCAATGACCTCGCAGAAGTTCATGGGCAGACCAACCCCTTGATTAAACCAGTCTTTTCTTTCATCCAGCAGTTGACCAGCTGCCTTCTTGCCCCCGTCTTGCTCCTCTTGGATCTCTGACCTTTGCCCTTTGTTCTTTCAGGTGGCGTTAGCTTATGAAGTGAAATGTCTTGGGGGGTGGAGGGGAAAAGATATTCTTCAATTGCTACCAGCAACGTCCTGAGCTTCAGGAGGAAGAGGACCTGCCGGAGCCACATCTGGTGATCTGGGGTCAGCCACAACACTTTGCCCAGGGATCTTGCACAGGCACTTTACAGCCCGATCCCAGATGTTTGCACGGGGCAGGTCTTTCCAGAAGACTGATTTCCCCTTGGATGTCAGCAACGCCACGTCGTCCTATTACAGAGGTGATCAGAGGCTGGGCAGTGCAACACGAGGAGTTCATATTTCCCATTTCAGTGCCCGTCACGGCGACCAGGCCTTTTCCTCACGCTGTGCAATATAAACAGAGTGCTTTGAACATAAGCTAATAAATGTTTTTATACACAAGGGATCAGCCCCCGTTAGTCTTTGCCCTTTTCTGACATCTCTCGAGAGAATTTTTCACTCAGCGTGGAATTAAAGCGTTGCCACCAGGCGTGGTGGAAGCAGAGCATTTAGCCCGATTCACAAAGGCACTGGACACATGCTTGGAGGAAAGGGGCATCAGGAGCTATTGAGCATGGGGGTGAGGGGCACGGCCTCATAATCAGCCCTTCCTAGACCTTCGATGCTGGAGGCTGCCAGGGAGAGAGAAACAGTGGAAAAACCCTGGACATACCCAGGTCACTCTCCCTTCCAGCCTCCGCTCTCTGCCCCCATGTGACACATGAGACTGGGCAAGATGGACCCTATGGTCTGACCCAGTCAATGGCAGCTCTTATGTTCTCATTGGAAATAATGGGCTAACTCAACAGACAGGCACACAAGACCTGCCAACTCAGTTCAAAAGCAAGCATTAGAGTATGTGCTCCTGTCAGACACCGAGCCCAAGGGTGACAGTCACCAGGAACAGCTGAGAGCAGCATCTGTCCAGTACATCCCTCTGCATCTGTACCTTGTCCCAACAGCTGTCAACTCAGTTGATCTAATAAAAAGTATCATCTCTACCCAAAGAACTTGGCCTGTCTACAACCAGCAGCATTTGCACCGTGGTAGTTGTACAGCCACAGGTCTGCCCTGGGAGCCCCTACCCTACTGCACTGCACCCCTGGAAAGCAGGGTGCAGACCAGTACGTGCCTGGTGGATGCTCCAGTTCACCGTGGTGCAGTATGCCTCTGTTAGGGGCTGGTGTGGATGTGACTACCTAAAGATGTAGTTATGTTGCCACTGATTTCCCTGCAGCCAACCAGGGCATAGCTTATTTGGCAAAGATACTGCTGGTGCAGTCAGAGCTCAATCAGAGCAACGATCATCAGCATATTTTACAAATGAAGAGCAAGAGCTAAGTCCTCTTCCAGCCACGAGGTCTTCTTCTGCTTGTGTCTCTGCACCATGTTTGACCATTTTGTTACACATGCTTGTGCTCTTTATTGTATTTTGCAAGATCTTTCACTGTACGTGTGCCTTTGAGCAGCTGGCATTGCAGCAGGTGTTGCATAGTCTGAGGGGCTGTGCCACCGTCACGGGTGGTTGAAGCAATGGGATAGCCCCACTTCTTCATTAGCTCCTTGGAGCGTCCGACTCCAGTGCATAGGCGGTTGAGACATCCCCACCTTTGCCGTAGTTCGTCAGCTCCTGGCGATGAGAACTCGGCTGCTGGAATGTCTATTTTTCCACTTTCAGGTATTTTCTTCAGACTCTTGTTCCACATCTGTAGTCGTGTCTCCTTGGGTGCGGCATCAAGAGGCTGGGTGCTGGTGATTTCAGGCGCTTGTACACTGTGGTATGGTTGTACACTGGGTGTCTCACATCTTCGGTTTGTCTTGATTGTCCTATCCTGCTGACCATGGCTATTCTGATGTCAGATGGACCGATGCCAGCCAGCCGGTATGCACTGCTTAGGCTAGTAGGCTTCAGACATTTTGTGATGCATTGACAACTAACATTCACAATGGGATCAAGGTGCTTAGCATGTACGGATCTCTCCCACGCAGGGCATGCACGCTCAGCAGAGGAGAAGCTGAGAGCTAGAGCAGTGGTTTGGAGGGTTGAGGGGCTAGCTCCCCATTTTGTCGGTGAACTTATACCAACTGTTATTACGACTGCTCACCTTTGCTTTTGTCTTCACGATGTGTTCTTTGTACGAGAGAGCTTGATTGAGGGTGACCCCAAGGTAAACTGGGCTTGGACAGTGCGATACTGGAGTCCCAGACCATGTAATGTTGAGCTGGTGGTTGGCCTCAGGGTTTTTCAGATGGAAGGCACATACTTGTGTTTTCACTGGGTTGTCGCGTAATTGGTCTTCAACGTAGTATGAGGTTAGGGCGTTTAGTGCCTCGCTTAGGGATTTTTCAACATGGTCAAAGCCAGTGTTTTGGGCTGTTATGCGCAGGTCGTCTGCATAGATTAAATGGTCTGTACAGTGGGTGTCTCGTATCTTCAGTTTGCCTCGATCGTTATATACCGCCTCTAGCGAGGAGGTGTCTTAGTGGTACTTAGACATCACCCCTTTTGGAGCAGGTGAGATAAAGACTATGGTTTCTCAGTCTGTCTGAGGTCTCCTTGCATTGTCGTGTTGCATATTTGGAGTTGCATATGTCAGCCAGAGGGTTGGAGGTGGTAGGCTCCTTGGAGAGGATGTGATGTTTTATAGACACTTAGGAAGAAGAGGTCACTGGGAACAAAAGATACCACCAAAAATATGCTTGCCTCAGTAGTACTCAGGCACCTACGTGCAATCCTGTGCCACCCACTCCTAGTCTCTGAAACACCACGAATGTAGAAACTGGCTGAGTTGTCATCTACTTCCTCGTTGCTTTGGATGAATTAGTCATACAACTCAGACACTGTTGACTCGTGTCCATTTACTATGCTACCTGGAGGCCTTTAAGCTCTTCACAGAGGTGAGGGCATCGCCTTAAAATGGCTGAAACAATATGCTGAAACCACATACACTAAATAAATAGCTTGGAGGAAGGTGTGTTACACAAATAGATGTGTTAGCAGCTTGTCAGGGACCCAAGCAGCTTGAAGTAGGATTGCGTTTAGATGCCCAAGTGCCACTACGATGCCTAATAGAAGGGACAAGAATCCAGCCTGAAACATGCAACGGGGCATTGGCTGGGCCAGTAGACAGCAGCTCCAGACCAGGAGACGGTGCCTTTCTCACGCTGGATAAAGAAGACTGAAGAGGCTGGGAGCAAACTTCCCCGTGTTCAGATCTCGAGCTTGGCTTCAAACCCACTGATCATGGAAAATACTGAATGCGGCACGCAACAGTTGAATGAGTTCCAAGACCGCAGGAGCAAGTGAAGGCATCTCCCATGGCTGGAGTCTTAATTTAGTCAGACAGGTACGAGCCAAGTTGGTTACTGTGTTTCTTTTGAAGTGTGGCAGCGTGCCCCACCTAACGAGAAAGCATACCAATATGCATCAACCTAACCCAGCTCTAGGCATTGGCGCGTGTGCCACCAGAGTTGCTGAAATACATCTGGGACAACCTTCACCCAACAAATTAACCAAGGTGGCAAACAGGCAGGTACCTCCCTCCTCCTACCGGCTCGTTTAGACCAGGGGAGGTGGAAAGGGAAAGCCCCTTTCATGGAAGACTCCCAGCCCAGGTGCCTTATCTGTCTGCGACCTCCCAATTTGATAATACTGATGATGGACTTTGTCTTCCTTTTCTAGCAGCCCTCACCAAGCAGGTTCCAGGTTGTCTAGGGCAGTGGTCTCCCAAGTGGGGTGCGTGCAAGATGATCCATTGGGGTGCAACAAGAAAATATTAGAACCTTTATTTATATTTATAGAAATATACATATATTGGGGGTGCATGCTCAAAAATCTTCTACTGATAGGGGTGCACGATCAAAAAAGTTTGGAGACCAGTGGTCTAGGGCACTGGTTCTCAAGCTTTTTAGACTTGAGGCACCCCTTAGAAAATGTCAGCTTAGTTTTCATGTGGTTTATGATGACAGAAAAGATAATAGAGCAATTCTTCTGTTGCAAAGAACTCAGGAAGCCCTCAACAGGGCAGAATGCTTTTAATGTGGTGGATTTCTATTTGAAATCTCTGGGTTTATCATCTGAATTATGTTTGCCCACCTAACAGTGCAGGGCTCCCTTGAAAGATTCTCAAGGCGCCCCTGCTACATACATCGCTTTGCTAATATTTATGGAGTGGACTCTCCAAAGTCTGCTAAGCTATGAGGTCCAGGGAAAAGTGCATTTCTTCCCTATTAGCTTGAGGCACCTGCAAGGGCAAAAAATAGAAGCTGTTTTTTAGAGGTACTTGCGTATTTGGTGATATTGCGTTAAGTTAAAAAAAGAAAAGAAAAGAAAAGAAAGGAAGGAAGCCACTGGGTTTAATCATCACTTCTGCAGAACACTGTAACTGGGTTTTATCATTGCTGGGAATGGCTTGGGGGGGTGTTAAAATCAGATGTCACAAGAGTTTCAAGGGATCAAGAGGTCTAATCTTTCGCTGCAGAACCAGAGTGTATGCAAATGTGGCACAAGTTGGCAATGGGAGGCTTTGGCCGCATCTAACTATTGCTTCCAAAGGCTTGTTCTGTTTTGTGGATAGAAAAATCAACCCAAATATTATTCATGCTGAAACGACATTGTAGGAACTCCTTGGGGTACTACTGAGTGAACCTTAATGCTTCCTGTAATGGATGCGTTTCTGATAAAAAGGGTTCATGCTGTTCCCTGACACCAGCCAGTCTCCTGGCAGCCTCAGCCTGCTCTTAAATCAGTACCACCATCTGTTGAAGATCCTCACTGAATAAATAGGAAATTCAAGTTCTCTGCTTGTGTAAATAGGAGCAGTTCCACTGACTTCCCAGCGCTTGCATCTTGAAAAAATTTAACCCAGTGCTACAAAGCTGCCTGGTGTCAACACATTTTTGCAGTCAGACCTAGACAGGTTACAAGGGTGGGTGGATGAGAACAGGATGGGATCCAACACCAACAAGTGCAAAGTGCTGCACCTGGGGAGGAAGAACCAGCACCATACCTACAGGTTGGGGGACTCCCTTCCTGTCAGCACAGAGGTGGAAAAGGATCTTGGAGTCATCATTGACTCCAAAATGAACATGGGCCGGCAGTATGGGGATGTGGTCAGGAAGGCCGACCGCACCTTGTCCTGCACCCACAGATGCATCTCGAGCAGGTC
>NW_017728931.1:142283367-142286785 GCF_001723895.1 Crocodylus porosus | reverse complement strand
CTTGCTGGGGTCGTTTGACCCCAGTACTCTTTCCTGCCATGGCAGGGGGTCGGACTAGATGATCTGCTCAGGTCCCTTCCGACCGTACTAACTATGAAACTATGAAACATTAGGAAAGGAGAGGGAGGCAGGAAAAAAATCAAGCAGCATCCACTTCTCCTCTTTGTTCACTTGGGAAAGTAGGAATCACAATGCTTGGATAGTGACAGGTAAGGAGAAGCTACTTGAGTGACTCTTTTGCCACCAAACTCCTGCTTGATTGGTGTCTGATTCTCTGAAGGCATTGAATTGTGAACACCGTTAGGTGCCCGTGTGTTCTTGCCTGCATCCTCTTAAGCAGGGATGCTCAACTCTAGTCTGTGATGCCGTCCTCAGGCCCACAGGGCTCCCCATGGGGCTGGAAATTTGGTGATGAGAGTGCAATGGCACTGCTCTCCTGCTGCCCTATCTCTGGACCCACTGGGAACCCAGGACCCTGTGTGCTGGATGTGGTGATGATCCCAGCACATGGGGCTGGGCAGGGGAACCCAATCCCAGCATGCAATGGAAAGGAGAGGGTGGTGCCAACCCTCCAGAACCCAATCTCCGCATGTAGGCAGTAGGAAGAGATGGTGCCGGGCCCCCAGGACCTAATCCCTGTGCATGGGATAGGAAGGGGGTGATGCCAGGCTCCACAGCCTGATTTGGCCCAGCTATCTGGCCCATGGCGCCAAAACCTTAAAGCACTGCTGGTCATTCATTCACTTTGCTGTTGGGAGAAGGGGGAAATGCCAGGATCCAGAGATTAACTTTCCCCATGGTGGGGTGCAGTTGTTGCCAACCCGTATTTGATCTGATGTGCGGGGACTGTCCCCCCCGACCATTGATCCAGTTGCTCCTTGATAATAAGCAGATGCTCTGAGACTGGGAAATGCATCTTACCTTGTGTTAATTGCTGCATAATGCAATAGCTGTTGAGGAGTTTGTGACCCCTGCGGAGCTGTTCCCAAAGACACAGAGTCGCTGTCTGTCTCAAAATGTATTCAGCATGCTGGGCACCCTGAGCGAACTCCGAGGCCCCGAATAAAACTGTTAGAGGCGATTTATAGTCTACAGACAAGATGCGTGCGCAGGTGGAGATTTTCCACTGTGAAGGAAAACAAGATGTTAGGTCAGTGTGGGAAAACTTAATTGTTTCAAAACTGGTTTTTGGCTGCGTGTTAAGTAATGGAGGGGGGGTTGTATCTCTGCTTCATACTTCAAGGCGACGAGGCCTGTGTCTTATCAGCCTGTCCTCGAAGCACTGAGCCTGCTACACTATTATTTACGACCTTGTACCAGCCTGTCCTTAGAGGCTGAGTCTGCTATAGGAGTTTAACTGTTAGTAAAATTTCTACAATTCCTCCCTTTGATCCTGGCCTTCAAAGGCCGGGATCACTTTCTACTATATTTGGCATCTAAACGCTTCTGGCACTCTAATATTTCAGCTTTAGACATTTCAACACATTCTTCTATGTTATGCACAGTACATCTACAACATGTGGCTAATACAGCAGGTCGGGTTCCAATACATTGAATACAACAACAGATTAGAATAAAAAAACACCCAAGAGCAACGATAATAACAATGAGTTTGTGAGCCCATCGTAATCCGGGGAACCAGGATGTTAGGAGATCCCGTGCATCTTGTATACCCCAAGAGGTGTTCTCTGTGGTTATGGCGTGGAATTGACTAGCCATGTTCTGGATCTTATGAATATCCTCCAATACCTTTCCTGATTCATCTACATAGGTGCAGCAGGTATCATTGACTAGAGTACATACCCCGCCTTGATTAGCAAGAAGTAGGTCTAAAGCTAGGCGATTTTGCAAAGTAATATGAGAAATTTGAGTTACTTCAGTTTGCAGTCGGGTTAAGGCATCTGCGGTGTTATTAGCTAATACTTCTAGGGAGGCTGAAAGGTTTACAAGAGCCTTTTCGAGTTCAGAAACATCTAGCCAAGGTATGAACCATTGGGCAAAGGAATGGAACGAGGTAGGTCGCTCAACAAGAGGGTTGAGGCCTGTTCCTCATCGGAACCGATGTGGGCGGTTTCAGTGCCATCCCTGAAGCGATGCGTTCGGGTGAAGTGTCATGTCTGGGATCACTACGCCCAGGGTGCACGTGCCACACCAGGTGGGTGGCAAATGCTTAAATGCAATTCTTCCACAAATCCAATAATGCCCCGCATGTACAGGTCCATTACCGTGCCAACCCAGAGAGGATGAGTGTAGGGTTACTGTTATATTACAAGCACCTGCTGTGGTATTTCCTACAAACACAGCAAAACTACCAAGACATGGCTTGTAATAGCACACAGAATCTTGAGGGAAGATTACTTCATTAAGGAACCAGTACTCATAGTACCATTTGCTGTCATTACGGGTGCTCTTGCTAATAGAAGAATAATTGAATGAACCAAGGCCAAGACCGATGAGAGGAATACCACGCTTGGATGCTTGGGTAGTCGAGTACACACCCGGCAGTTTGAGAAGTTTAAGTTACTTGCGTAGGAATTGGTCATTTTCACAAGAGCGTTGTAAGGCCATTCTACATTTTGGTGAGGATTGACAGCTAGTAATTTAGGGGACGACACTCGCCAAACTGAGGTCCCCATTCCGCTTTTGAAATAGAATGATTGTTCCCCAGGGTTAGTAGTTTTACTTTGGATGTAAGCTTGACTTGCCTCTGTGGTGGGGTCTGCACACCAAATTTCATCGCTATTAGTGTAATACCCATACAGCTTACATTGACCTGGGGAAGCATTGGACCTGTACATGACAGTAGAAGCCCCTTTAGGCGGGACTTGATTAACTTTGTCCCGAACTTGTTTGGTGTTAGTATACCCAAGCTAGGTGCCAGGATAGACTCCTGCGAACTGGGTAAGACTGCATGGTCCTTCCCACGTTGGCTCTAGGCAACTTTTCCGTCGCATAACACGGACCCACACGTAGTCGCCGGGACTGAAGGGGTGTATCTCGCAATCGAAGGGAACAGGTTGCTGAACGGCAGCACGGCGCTGTAGAGAAGTAAGCTGCTTCTGCAAAGAAATCACATAATGGGTTAAATTCTCATCCCCCGCTAGCAATCCTGTTTTTGGATGAAGGAAACCACAGGTAATGTGGGGGTGGATGACTAAATAAAAGCTCATAGGGCTTTTAAGATTTTAAAAGAATCTTAACATCAGCTTTAGGCGCGTTTCGCATAGCGAACAGTGCAAGGGGCAATGCCTCGGGCCACTTAAGCTGAGTTTCCGAACACACTTTGCCTAGAAGGGTTTTTAGAGTCCGATTTGCCCTTTCCACCCCTCCAGATGACTGAGGGTGATAAGGGGTGCGAAGCTGCCTAGTGATTCCCAACCCTGTGTAAATTGTTTGTAAGACCTGGGAGGTGAAGTGA
>NW_017728931.1:142281934-142283162 GCF_001723895.1 Crocodylus porosus | reverse complement strand
GACTTGCTGATGAGAGGCATGGGTGGCAGGAAACGCCTCCACCCAATGGGTGAGCTGATCTCGCACTACTGAGGCATATCTGTATCCTCGGCACCGGGGAAGTTTGACGAAGTCTATTTGCAGTCTCTCAAATGGTTGATATGCCCAAGGTCGGCCCCCAGCTGGGGCTTTTCTCTCTGGGCCAGAGTTGAACGCTGGGCAAGCGGGGCAGATGCTGGTCACTTGTTTAGCCGCTGCATGGATCCCAGGGGCAAACCAAACTCGGAGAATGGTTTCAGCTATGGCAGTTGCTCCATAATGACCTTGCCTATGGACTATTTGGCACAGGGGCCGCTGTAATGTTTTAGGCAAGATGGGGCGGTCATCGCTAGTGTACCACAGTCCATCTTTTGAATAAGCCCCATAGATACGTTTCCAGTCTTCTTCTCCTTTGCACACTTCCAAGGCTCTGGGTGTCTCCCACACAGGAGCAAGGACGTTGAGACTTAGGGGTTGCTGAGCAGCAGCTTTGGCAGCAGCATCCGCCCGCTCATTTCCTTTAGCCTCAGGTGTGCTCCCGCCGGTGTGTGCGGCGACATGTATTACGGCTCTCTGTCTGGGTTTCTGGATGGCTTCCAGGAGCTCAGAAACCTGAGTGGAGTTTGCAATCTTTGCTCCAGAAGAAGTAATGAAGCCTCACTGCTTCCATAATTGCCCGGTGGAGTGGCAAATCCCAAACGCATACCGACTGTCAGTGTATATGTTTAAAGTCATCCCGGTTGCCAGTTCACATGCACGAGTTAAAGCAATCAGTTCAGCTGCTTGTGTACTCAGCCGGGGGGATAAGGGCTTTGCTTCAACGATGTTGAGGTTAGTGACGACTGCATACCCAGTCCGACGAACTCCAGCATCTATGTAGGAGGACCCATCCACATAGAAGACTAAGCTAGGATTGTTCAGGGGCACACCAGCGAGGTCGTCTCGGGGCTTTTCCATCATGCGCACGACGGTGCAGCGGTCGTGATGTGGCTCTCCATCCTCGGGATGAGGCAAAAGCGAGGCCGGGTTGAGGCTCGTGCAGCGTGAGATGCGCACATTTCCGGCAGCTAGCAGAGTCACTTCATACCGGGCTAGACGCTGGTGAGAGAAGGCTTGAGTCTTTTCTTTAGTCATTAGGGCTTCAACTTCATGAGGAACCCTGACTTCGAGGGGGTACCCCATGACTAGCTCTTTCGATCGCTCAACAAGC
>NW_017728931.1:142276067-142281367 GCF_001723895.1 Crocodylus porosus | reverse complement strand
TTACTGTGAATCGAGTGGCCCACTGCGGGATGGAGGTAACAGTAGTGGCAGGGTTAGGAGCTATGGCAGCTCTGGGAAACGCATAATCATTTGTAGCACATAAGTCTTGCACAAAATGATAAACAGGCTCGCCAGCCTTTCCTAGTTTAGGTTTCCTGACTGGTAACACGGGGGCATTGCAAGGAGACTGACGCTCCACTAAAATCCCTTTCCTGATGTATTCATCTATAAGGGGCTGCAAACCTTCTTCTGCTTCTTTATTCAGCGGGTACTGAGGCACGCGAGGCGGGACTTCCCCCGTGGTTTGAATAACAGCCGGCGCGGCAGACTTCAGCAGTCCTGCATCAGTGGCCTCCCAGCCCCACAGTGTGGCTGGCAATCGTTGTCGTTCCACCGGGAAATTTCTCTCTCCACACCCGAGGCCAACGCCCCGGTGAAATAAGCAGTTTGGCAATTGGTAATTCTAGTTATTCCCTCCGGACTGCAGTGTAGAGTGGCCCTGGGCTTACACAGTAAGTCTCGTCCTAATAAATTCATAGGAGCCCAGGCAGGCAACAAAAAGGAGTGCTCACACGACAAGGGTCCCACTGGGACTCGAGCAGGGGCACTCCTGCGGGTTTTGAACAATCCCCCCCACTCCCGTCACATCTCCGTTCCTTCCTCAGCTGGACCTGCACGCTCAGGAGTGTAGATAACATAGACACAGTAGCGCCGGTGTCAATTAAACAATCACATCGTTGCTCTCCTACCTGAACTGAGGCAACAGGGTCGCTCTTATTGCAATTTGTAGTTACCGCAGGGCAGACAGGTGAGGGTGGTCAGTCGGGGCACTGAGTCCTTCTTTCCTGCGAGTAGTCTTTGACACCGGCTCCTGGCGTCACTGGTCCGGAGGGGCCCCCGTTCTGAGATGGCTCCGATGCTCATCCCCTTCCTCCGGGGACACTCGCGTTTGAAGTGTCCGGGTTGTTTACAGGGGGAACATACCTCGCCGGCCCTCTGAACTGTGGACCACCCCTCGCCCTGGTTTCTCTGACCTAACCCCCTCCGTTGAAACCCTCCCTGGCCCCTTCCCCTGGTCCGTCCTCTTCCTGACACGCTGTGCATCGCTCCCTCAACCACTGCAGCTACGAGCTTAAAATCTTCCTTTCTTTCCCTCTCCTTTCTCCCATCAAACACATAGCTTGCTATGTTTCTTATCTCTAACATACTCTTTCCTTCCCACCCTGGAGTATACCTGCAGAAATGCTCCTGGATATCGGGAGCACTCTGGTTTACAAAGGCTGATACCGGCGAAGGCACGTGCTCTGGTTTATCTACATCAAGACGAACGTATGTCTTGGCTGCCGTCCTACTTCATCAGGTTTCTCCCGAAAAGAGGGGGTTTGTTGGTGCAAAATGAGGAGGTCCCCTTGGGTGAAAGGCACATGAGTTAGAGTAGGGCGAACCTGGAAGCTGCCCCCACCATCCACAAACAGGACCGGGTAGGTTCGCAAAGGAGCCTGAACCACCGCATTCAGGTGCTCTTTCCCCTGGCTGGGGGAAAATGCCTCCCCCACAGGACCCCGGCTCCGGGTCCAGACCGAAGAAAAGCCTCTGGAGGCAGGGAGCCCGGAGCCCGGAGCCGGCACTGACGCCGCGGGAGCTGCAGCGCTCTCGTCGGGGCAGGGGTTGGCCGGGGACAGGCGGAGCAGGGTGGAGAGGCTCAGGTCCGGCTTCAGACTCCACAGAGACTGAAACCGGAGGATCGCAAGGAGGTGGAGTGGGAGAGTAAAGAACCAGTTTTGGGGCTTTTTCAGCCAATTCAGCCCACAGGTACCAATAATCCAGCTGTTGAGTTTTAAAGCTACCAATTCCATTCGAAGGAATGCCAAACGAGATCGATCGAATGAGCCAAATTTTGGCCACTGTTTATCCGGAGCACCTTGTTGAGTTAAGACAGGCCACTCCTGCGTTCACAAAATGCGAGCGCACTTCCTGCCCGTGCCAGACTGCACCGGCAGATCCCCTTCTCCCCAAACCTGGAGAAGCCTCCCTAAAGGAGATCCCGGTGGGACGTTTGCAGCCGATTGTCCCGTCCTCCCGAGACGTAAGCACTCTGGTCTATAAATTCCTGGGAACAGCCACCCCTCACGGCGGGCCCCACTTCCCCGACGGCCGGACCGAGCCCTCCGACTGGTGACAGACTCACCCATGCCGGCTGGGAGGTTGGTCCAAACGACAAGCAGCCGAGTCAGCACGCAAGGGGTCCCTTAGTGGGCGCCAAGTTGTTGAGGAGTTCGTGACCCCCCGCCGAGCTGTTCCCAAAGACACAGAGTCGCTGTCTGTCTCAAAATGTATTCAGCATGCTGGGCACCCTGAGCGAACTCCGAGGCCCCGAATAAAACTGTTAGAGGCGATTTATAGTCTACAGACAAGATGTGTGCGCAGGTGGGGATTTTCCACTGTGAAGGAAAACAAGATGTTAGGTCGGTGCGGGAAAACTCTTCATTGTTTCAAAACTGGTTTTTGGCTGCGTGTTAACTAATGGGGGGAGCTGTATCTCTGCTTCATACTTCAAGGCGACGAGGCCTGTGCCTTATCAGCCTGTCCTCGAAGCACTGAGCCTGCTACACTATTATTTACGATCTTGTACCAGCCTGTCCTTAGAGGCTGAGTCTGCTATAGGAGTTTAACTGTTAGTAAAATTTCTACATAGCATGATAAGCAAGGCCTTTCCCTCTCTTGATGTTTCCTGTTGGGAAGTTGACCTGCAGGGTGAGTTGACCTGCCAAGTGCCTAGGCCAAAACAAAGCTTGGCCAGAAGTTTTGTATCTCACAGTGTTGTGCTTGGCCCCTGGACTCTATTTCCGTCTCCTCTGCTGCAGCAGAGCCACCAGGTCCGAGTTTTGCTCACTGTTGCACAGCTGGCATGCAGCCACGTTTTTGCCATTGCAAAGTCCAGCCATGGATGCAGTCCGGCCCCTCTGAATTCTAGCCCCTGCAGTGTGCAAACAACACCAGTGGCTCTTGGACCAACAGGAGGAGAAGGGGGACAGCTGGGATCCCAGGCAAGGCCACAGTAGGGGAAAGGACCTCTGGGCAGATCACTGGCTGACTGTGCCCTGCAGCTGCCAGCTGGTTCTGCAAAGCTTGGCCTTTCAGGACAGATTTCTCGCTGCAACAAAGCTCTGATCCTCATCGAGACCGTCTCTGCTGCAGAACAATAAGGATAAGAGGAGACAGGAGTTCCCTCCTCCTCCTTTGCCTGCAGGAAACAGCCCTCCTTCTTCCTTCCCATGCCTCTGATATGAGCAAAGAAAAATTCTGAGTGCCCCGTGGACATGAACTTGTGACCTTAGAAACACTTGCTTCTTTGAAGATACAGATCATTTTCCCCCTCAGGTTTTTTAAAGTCTTTTGTTCCTCATGTTATGCATCTGCATTCAACAATCGTTTTCCTTTCACTGCTCCACAGCTTTTGCATTAGTTGCATTTGCCGTGCATTGGAAATGTGGGTGTTCATTCATCATTCAGCATCTCAAAGAAGTCAGGAAAAGGCTCACCTTCACTGCATGGATTCATTGACCATGCACTCTAAGGCCCCTGCCACACGCTACATTTATGATGTGAGTAACCAGTTAGCCTTGTCTTGAGTTGTTACCCAGCCATATGCAGTTAACGATATGATTAAAAAAAGAACAAGCCACAAAGTTATTCAACAAAAAATGTGTAGTAACTTTGTGGCTGGATCCTATTATGCCATTAATTGAACGTGCAGTCAGGCACCATGCACCCCCATGGCTGGGAGCCCCATCAGCTGAACCCTGCTGTCGGCTGACCCCAGTCACCAGGTGACAGGGCTCCCAGACTGCTACTTGCTGGTGCAGGGGAAGCCCAGGATCACAAGTGCAAGTGTGTCATGGCAGGAAGTGCGATTGTAGGGATCACACATCAGATTCTGTGGTACCTTGACTTGCAGATGTGTCAGGGGCCTAAAAAGATCCAAATTTAGTGCTGTGTTCAAATCCTCACATCAGCAGGATAAGAGCTTTGCATTATGTCCCATATAGATCAACATCCGCATGGTTGTAATTATGAGTAGAGCTTTATACGTAAGCACGTACGCTGTCCACAGGTAGTTGTTGGTCTCAGAATAGGACCACAGCACAGTCCTGATTGTGCCAATTTAGTTGCATCATTCCACAGAGCTCTCCCTCTCTGCTGGTTCAAAACATTCAGCAGGTTTAGTCGGTCTACCTTCTCCCATCCATTCTCATGGCTCTCCTTCACGCTCAGAGAACGTTGAGCAGCACATAGTGAACAGCTCCAAGAGGAGGGATACCCACGGGTATTCCTTAAACATGCAACTTCCTTTATCTACCTGTTGTTCTTCCAAAAATGTATTCCACTGTCAGTCTGCAGCTAATTGGGATATAGTGAAACAGCGAGGCCAGGCCGGGCGGGAGTTCCAGGAGCCCGGGCAAAATTCCAGCCTTGTGCCGCTGACCTGCCCTGAAGCTTGGCGGGTGGGCTGGGAGTCTGCTCCTCCGACTGCACCCATCCGTTGCAGCAATAACATTAGGAGCCTGGGGGAGGCTGGGGCAGGCCCTGCCGCCCCGGGGAGGCTGGGGCAGCTTCGCCGAGCAGGGCAGGCCCTTCCCGGAGGCCCCCCAGGCCTGGGCGCAGGCTGGAGGCTTGCCGGGTTGGCTCGGAGCCTGCTCCACCAACTCCGCGTATCTGTTGCAGCAATAACACCAGGAGCCTGGAGGCAGGCTCCTGCCGGGCCCTGCCGCCCCGGGGAGACTGGGGCAGCTCCGCCAAGCGGGGCAGGCCCTTCCTGGAGGTCCCCAGGCCTGGGCGCAGGCCGGAGGCTTGGCGGGTGGGCTGGGAGCCTGCTTCCCCCGGCTCCAGGCGCCGGTTGCAGCATTTACCCCGGGAGCCTGGGGGGCTATCTGTGCGGGGCCAGAGCCCGCTTCCCAGGCTCAGGCAAGCGCAGGGCCAGCCCCCAGCCTGCTCGGGCACAAAAGGGGCAGGTGGCCTACGACACCCAGAATTCCCAGGCAGTCTCCCATCCAGGTACTAGACGGGCCTGGGACTGCTTAGCTTCCGAGATTGGACGGGATCAGGTGCAATTAGTCCGGTCTGGCTATAGGTGGGTGGAGAAGGGAAGGCGGGCAGGGCAGGAGGCTTGCCTGGGGTTGCATGACAGTGCGCCAGAACCCCCTGCCATAGGAATACATGGGGTTGACCTGGGGACCGAGATTCCCCATAGGAATACATGGGGGTTGACATTGCGCCTGCTAGTTCCCATAGGAATACAT
>NW_017728931.1:142275378-142275967 GCF_001723895.1 Crocodylus porosus | reverse complement strand
ATGGGGTTGACCTGAGGACCGAGATTCCCCATAGGAATACATGGGGGTTGACATTGCGCCTGCTAGTTCCCATAGGAATACATGGGGTTGACCTGGGGACCGAAAAACCCCATCGGAATACATGGGGGTTGACATTGCGCCAGCAAGTTCCCATAGGAATGCATTGGGTTGACATTGCGCTGGACCTCTGCCGAGAAGTCCCTATGAGGTTGTTTTTGAACGCAGCGTCCAACCCTTCAATCCAGGAGGGTGGACACTTTTGGTGGTTCGCCCCGGTGGGGGGGCCGGGTGCCACCAACTCAAAATTTCTAGGAAATGTCCACGGATATTTTCAGGGACATGTTTTTGGGACCTCAAATGCCCATCTTTGGTTCCAGGAGATCGGTCAGAGAAACCTCCAGGGCACAACGGTGCCCTCTCCCTTCTCAAACCGGGGCCTGATCCTGGCGAGGCCGGGCTGGGCGGGAGCTCCAGGAACCCGGGCAAAATTCTGGCCTCGTCCTGCTGACCTGCTGCGAAGCCGGGCAGGCCGGGGGCGGCTCGGCGGGCCCAGGCACTGGTGCGGGGCCCTGCGGTCGGTGCCCAGCGA
>NW_017728931.1:142231339-142274250 GCF_001723895.1 Crocodylus porosus | reverse complement strand
AGCCCCCAAGGTCTGGAACAGTCTGCCAGCGGAGGTGGTTCAAGCACCTACATTGAACACCTTCGAGAGTAAATTGGATGCTTATCTTGCTGGGATCCTATGACCCCAGCTGACTTCCTGCCCTTTGGGCAGGGGGCTGGACTTGATGATGTCCCAAGGTCCCTTCCAGCCCTAATGTCTATGAAATCTATGAAATCCAAGGGTCCAGCAAAAAGCTTTCTTAAGCTTGGGAAACAGAGGATGAGCTGGGTTTTCCAGAATGAGTGAAGGAAGGGACACACCATCAACAGAAGTTGCATTCCTCATTGCAGGAAAAAGTCCAGAGTTTCTATGCATCCTGGTGCCATAAACCCTTCCAGATTAGCCTATGTCAATACTGGCACACCTTCCCTGGAGAACAGCCAGGTCCTGCAGCAGAAATATCCCTTTCTGGTGATGAACTCCAAGCTGGCCAATGTGGACAAAGAATAGGCACAGTGCATCTCATTAGCCATCATATAATTTGTGAATCTCAGCTGTTCCAGTTCAACAATAAATTGCTTGCACGTTTCCTTAATTAGGGTCCAGAGGGACAATTTTTTCTTGATACCAATGCATGCCTCCAATATAAAAACCCAAAAGCCTGGCTGGCTCCTAACCAGTACCAACAAGATGTGGCAGCCATGGGTTTGCACACATTTCTAGGATAGCAGCATCTTGCAGTTCTACCATCCCTGCTATCCCACGGTAGCCGGAGAAACCTGGACAGCTGCTGGAAGAAATGAGCTAGGTGTAGCCTGGGTTCAGTTTCAACCTCCACCCCCGCCACCTTTGATTCCCGTTCCACCAAAATATTAAAACTAACTGCCTGTGGGGAGGGCAGTGGCATTTCTATTCAGGCAGTGCTGAGGGAGTCAGTGGACTTCATGGCTCATTGTCATCTCCCTGGTTCCTGCTAATCTGTCTCCACTCCACATATGTGAATAACCCTCTATCCTTTTTAATAGCCTTGATGTTGCACTATTCAAACCATCCTTTCCTCTTCAATGTTGCTGTCTGTTAGCCATTCCTGATGTCTCCTCTCTCATTTCACAGCCCTGCTGACTGGTTTTACTTTAGCTATAAAGCTTAACTCATGCATGGTACTAGTAACTCAGGTGCAGAAATGACCAACAGTGATGCATTGGAGACACTGTCAAGATGCTCAGAAGGTTCGATTTTGTTTTATGAATCTGACCACACTTAACTACAGGACAAATTACACGCTATCTTTTGGCTATTTTGCCTATATTTTGCCTAGTTGTGTTTTTTTAAACACCATGTATAATCTAGCAAATTAGCGCACGTGCTTTTGCTTTGATCTTAAGCTAAATAATGTAGTGCCACCCCCTGAATATCAGTAAAGCATCTAGTTCCTTTTTAACTGGAGAAAAATATGTGTTGTGCTATATGCCACACCCTTTGCGCACCACTTTTCAAAAGCCTCATCCCATTTTGTTGTTCTGTGACTTTCGATCTGTCCCTGCAAGCCCACTAGGCTTGCCAACATTTCCCAGTGACTTTTGACAGAGCTGCCAGCTCCGGAAAATACAAGTGTGGGTAAAAGCAGGAGGAATCGTGGGAACTATTTCATACAAAAATAAAACCCTGGGACTACACCAACTCCTGGTAGGTGTCCAACCACGTGTGGTGGGGGAAGCGGCCCAGAATGCAGGCATAAGCACAGGGCTGTTTTCATGAGACCACCGAAAGCTTGCCCAGAAATCCTGCTTCTGACCTAAGAAAAACTCCATTTTTGCCAAGGATGATGCGGAGGCATGTGTGAATGCTCATAAAGCTGCCTCAAGCCTGCGACGGCTTCCCAGCCCAGATATGCACTCCTACAGCTCTGCCCGAGGTCACCGGGAAGGTAAATGGTGCGTGAGTCATGCTGACAGGCAGTGGGGAGTGTCTGGCAGCCTGAGCACCTGAGTTATTAGAAAACAAGATAAGGCCTCCACTGACACAGGAATGCACTTTTCCGTGGCACTCCTCACTCTTGGCCCCGTGGGCCCCATTCCAGCATCCACAGCTCAGTGCCATGGGCATTGTGCCTCGTACCAGTCCAGGGTCTAGCTGCCAACCAGCAATGCCCCATCTAGAGTGTTTGCCCGCCCTAGCTCTTCAAACAGTAAGAAGCCAAGTCCTAGAAGCCCTCCCTGGCTACCCCTCTACTACCCTCGCAGATCCAGCAACTTGCATTTAGCTCAATACTCTCTGCAGAAGTGCTGATAAGCGCTTTCGCTTTCAACACTTCCTGCCCTCTGCCTTGGCGCAGGCAGGTAGATGGCAGCGCCTCCCAAAGCACGTTGTCATCTAGACACTGGCCAGCCTTGGTGGATACTGAGCTGGGCAGGCTGTATGGCAGACAGGCTTTAAGGCCAAGGGTCCTGCAGCAATGTCCAGCTCTTCTATGGGAAGTGCTATGGAGCTTTTAATCCCAGCACCACCATGAGCCCATGGCGTGCTGCCCTGGAGTGGGGCTCAGCCCAGCCAGCTCTCAGTGCCAGGCCAGGGGGTTCATGTGAGTAAGCTTCATTTTCCTGTTTTACCCAGCTGTGCGAGCAGCCTTGTTCTGAGCGTCAAGGTCCCAAGGATGCCAGCTTGAAGGGCAACCCTGCGCAAGACTAGGCCTCTTGTTTAGGAGTTAGGTGGCTAATTTTATGTGCCTACTTTTGAAGAGGTTGGGATCTGTCTCCTGTTGATAGACATGGCCACGCTCAGGGTGCCGGACGCACACAGGACTGGAGGGGAACGCCTGGGCCTTTTAAGTCCAGACCCCTACAAACATAGGCAAGCATGGGATAGACCGGGGCATCCAAATTCAGCCAGGCAGCGACTGTGCACTGTGTGGTTGGCCTTCTAGGGCACACCCCATAGTGGCACCCCCGACCTGGAAGAGTTGTGCTTGGCAGGACTCAAGCGAGCTACAGGGACCTGATTTTGTAGGAGGAGGAATAAATAAGATGGTGTCAGTAAAAGGATCCAAACAGCTTTCCATACCCAGCGAGGATGGTGCCATGCAGATGCAGAACCTCGCATCAGCTCCTCTGGTTATTTTGCAGGGCAGTCGCTGAAATAGGTGATGGACGGGGAAGGGGTGTGCGTATGTGTGGGTATGCTCATGTGCACACATGTACAGGGGGGTGGGTATCATTCCAAGTCTTCTTTGGCCGTTGGTTGGCATGACTCACATAACATACCCCTTTTAGGCATGTCTCTGCCCAGCTCACTCTGACACCACTCCAACTTGCATTTATATGTATTACTAATTGCTCCAACATCATCCCTTGGGGAGGGGACAGTCTACCCCCTGCAAGGACTGACATGCTGCCTGCTATCAGAAACATGGTACAGAATGATATGTAAGCCCTGGGACATGGGGAGGCACATATGAACATACCCTCAGACCGCAAGTCATGCAAACAGCCCCCCTTGCCATACAGCCTTTGTAACAGTTCCCCATGAGCTCAGCACCGCAGCTGCAGAGAGCATGGATGAAAGGACCAGAATCCGTATTCCCCAGGAGGGAACGGGATGCCTTCTGAATACACTCCCAGCTGTGTTGCTAGTTGTATTTCTGTTTCAGATTTGAATGAACTCAACCACGCATAGTAAAACAGGGATTCCCCTGCTTGGCAATCACAAAGCCTAAGAGCAACACGGTGACAGAGAAGCAAATGAGAGTGACAGATGAATCACATGGGGGCAACTTCACAAATCCTGGCAGTGAAACAAAATGCAACACTGGCCTATATACTTCAGGGGAACAGCTGCTAAAAGGTCAGTCTCATTGTGTGTCCATTCCACACCGTGGTTGAAATGACCTCCCTTTCTGGCAGTAGACATTTCATTTCAAATTGCTGCCATGTTACAGAGAAACAAGACAAGTACATTGCTTTTAAAAATATATTTGTACATCCCATGCACAACAGGCACAGTTCTTATAACCTCTTTATTACCACCCCTACCATAGAGGGTCAACACAGGAAGGTTTTTTTTTTTTAAGCAAGCACTAAAGGCCAAGATCACATTAAGTTATTTGGTTATAAGTGACACTTATGTGTCTAAGAGCACGGGTAGATGTTATATTTATGGTGCAATTCATAGATTAACCGTGCAATAAACTGCAACCTGCCAATGTTCAGCCAATTTATGGCATGATAAAAATGACAAACCAGCCACAAAGATGCTCCCCATTTAATGTGGATTATCTTCGTGGTTGGCTTCTGTGATGCTTTACACTGAATATGTAGTATATGGGCTGTCCCCTTCCTGAGCTGGATACATAGAATCACAGAAAATGTGGGTTGAAGGGACCTCAGGAGGGCACATTAGTCCAACCCCGTGCTCAAAGCAGGACCAGCCCCAACTACATCATCCCAGGCAGGGGTTTGTCTAGCTAAACCTCCAAGGACGGAGACTGCATCACCTCTCTGGGTAACCTGTCTCAGTGTTTTATTACCCTCCTTGTAAGAAAGTTTTTCTTAATATCCAACCTAAACTTCCCTTGCTGCAACTTGAGCCCATTGATCCTTGCTCTGTTGTCTGCTCCCTCTCTTTGTCCAGCTCCATCCTCTTTGCAACCCCCCTGCAGGGAGTTGAAGGATGCTATTAAATCTCCACTCATTCTTCTCCAGATTAAATAAGACCAGTTCCCTCAGCCTCTCCTCACAAGTCGTGTCCTCCAGCCCCCCTAACCATTTTCACTGCCCTCCGCTGAACTCTCTCCAGTTTGTCCACAGTGTCTGTAGTACAGGGCCCAAAACTGGACCCGGAACGCCAGATATGACATCACCAGTGCCAAATAGAGGGGAAGAATCACTGCCCTTCACTTGCTGGCAATGCTCCTACCAATGCAGCCCAGGATGCCGGTAGCCTTCTTGCAACAAGGGCACACCACTGGCTCATATCTAACTTACTGTCTGCTGTAACCCCCAGGTCTTTTCTGCAGAGCTGCTGCCCAGCCTATCAACCCCAGCCTGCATTGGTGCATGGGATTGCTCTGTCCTAAGTGCAGGACTTTGCACTTGTCCTTGTTGAACCTCATGAGATTCCTTTTGGTTCAATCCTCTAATTTCTTTAGGCCTCCCTGGGCGCATCTATAAAATTGCCATACAGCGACATAGTGACATGTTATGTCGCCATACAGCATGTTACAGCGACACAGAAATCACGTGATTACATGTGATCACCAGCTATGTTGCCATAGCGGCACACTCCCCAGGTACAGTGCACTCCAACAGCGACATGCTGGCGAAAGCTAAGCATGTGCTGTGCACACGGCACGGTACCCACCCATATTGTACCGTGCTTTAGTCATTCCTAAAGGAAGTAACAAAGCATGGCACCATAACATCATTGCCATATGGCCACATGTAGATGCACTCTCCGAATCCTGGCCCTACCCTCCAGTGCATCTACAACCCCCTCACCGCCGCTTGGTGTCATCTGCAAACTTGCTGAGGGTGCACTCCATCCCATCTTCCAGGTCAGTGATGAAGATATTGAACAAAACCAGCCCCAGGACCAACCCCTGGGTGCTCCACGTGATACCGGCTGTCAACTAGACATTGATTTCTATCCTCTGAGCTTGATGCTCCAGCCAGTTTTCTATCCACCTTACAGTCCATCCATCCAGCCCATACTTCCTTAGCTGGACTGTGAGAATGCTGTGGGAGACTGTAACAAAAGCCTTGCTAAAGTCAAGGTACACCACATCCACCCATCTCCCTGCATCCACAGATCCAGTCACCTCATCATAGAAGGCAATCAGGTTGGTCAGGCATGATTTGACCCTGGCGGATTTAGGCTGCACTTTGCCCTGCACCTCTCCTTTTATGCACTCCCCATCCATGGCCCCACCAAGTCCTGGGACCTCCTGGTCAATCTACTCCTGGCTCTGGCCAAATTTGCCATCTACCCGAGAAGGAGGCTCTGGCTGGAGGGGAACCCTAGTGACTGTGGGGCCTCTTTCCATCACTCCTTCTTTCGTGTGTCTGGGTAGGTTCACTGGGTCCGTGAAGTTGGCTGAGGGGCAGCGGTTTGCCTGGCATTGCTCTTGGGGAGACTCATTAACCTGTGACCCATGCGCTCATCCTTGTTTTCTCTTTAGGTAATTAGTAACTTTATCTCTAGCAGTCTCCCTGATCAAGAAGGCTTCAAGGTCCCTTTGGTAGGCTTACGTTCACATTTCTCTGGGCATAACAAATCGGCCTGTCACCCGTGGGGGCAGAGAACAGATGCTACGAGGTAAAAGTATATATGCAAGTATAGATGATTTCCAAAGAGTTTGTTTTCCAAATCTCCTAAGTGCTGAATGTAGGAGTGCGCCGCAAAGGGTGGCATGTGGACAAATGCAGGCTGAATTGACCGCCGCTCCCTTGCTTCAGTTTGCGGACTTTAAAAGTCCACCGGTGTCCCCATTGATGTAGTACAGTACAACCTGCATACTTCGTGGGGTTTGGTTCCTTCCCCCCAATCCTCCCGACAACGCTAAGGGTTCGTGAAGTATCCTGGGCCATTCAAAGCCCCTGCAAACAGCTCTGCAGGACGGCTGAGGTCTGGGCAGCTGGGCACTGCTTCTCCAACCGCCCAGGACTGCTGATGAGGGAGCTGGGCCCTTGGAAGTGAAAGGTTCAGGAAAATCAAGCAGCTAACTCTCCAATGGACATCATTTCTGCCCGGCTCAGAAATACAGCCCAGAGTCTACCAGGTCTCTCTCTCCCCGTCATAAGACATTGCTCAAAGTCAAACGCAGGGAGCTCTCATACTTCCACCTGGGGGTGGAGGGGGATCATTTAAATGCTTTCAGCAAAAACAGGCAAGGAGCCCCTGAAGAACTGTGCCCAGAAACGTGTCCAGCATCACCTCCAACTATATCGTTGGTCCAATAGAAGGTATTGCCAAAAAAATCCTCTCTCTCATATTATTTCAGGACTCTCCCACCTACTTGCCAACCTACAAAGGTGCGCATTCGCTCTGTAATGTTTGTCATCTCCTGCTGCCATCTAGCGACCGGCTCTCTCTCTACACTGCAGTTTGAGCCCCAGTTCTTTCTTTTAAGCTCATTTAGAAATTAAATGCAGGCTTATAGTACTCCAGGACAGGGCTAGGTCAGTCCTCACAGCTCACCTGTACTGAAAACCAAGTCTCTCAAGTGGCTACCTCTGTACAATTCACGTGGGACCTTTCCTTCTGAAGGATCTCAAGCCCTCGGCAGAGGCAGCCAAATAGCGTAAGAGCTGCACACAGCAAACTCATCATCCCGTGGCAGCATCCTACCACAGGAAGTAACAGCGGTTAGATTAACACCCAGCACTACCGTGCTGCCCTATAGACTCACATGGGACAGATTATCTTGGACCACGAAAGCCACACGGGGATTTTAAGTGGCACTATGCAGCCACTTGCATTTGGATTTGACCTCTGATGAAGGGCAGGGGACCCACGTCCTTCTTGAAATGGGGGGCCCGAAACTGGGCACAGGACTCCAGGGGAGGCCTCACCGGTGCTGAACAGAGCAGAAGAGTCGCCTCCCTTGATCTGCAAGCGACCCTCCTCTAAATACAACCCAGGATGCTACGGGCTTTTTTTGCAACCAGAACACATCGTTGGCTCACATTCATTTGAGGAGAGGCTGAGGCAACTGGTTTTATTTAGCCTGCAGAAGAGAAGACCGAGGGGGGATTGAATAGCAGCCTTCACCTCCCTGCAGGGGGGCTGCAAAGAGGATGGAGCTGGACTGCTATCAGTGGGGGCAGATGACAAGACAAGGAGCAATGGGCTCAGGTTGCAGCAAGAGAAGTTGAGGTTGAATATTAGGGAAAAAACCTCTCACTAGGAGGGTGGTGAAGCACTGGAACAGGTTACCCAGAGAGGTGGTGACATCTCCATCCTTGGAGGTTTTTAAAGGTCCAGCTTGACAAAGCCTTGGCTGGGATGATGTAGCTGGAGGTGGTCCTGCTTGGAGCACGGGTTGGACTAGATGTGACCTCCTGAGGTCCCTGACAACCCTCATTGTCTATGATCCTCTTCAATTATGGTCCACTGTAACCCCCCAGCCCTTCCCTGTACTGGGAACTCATTCCCTAGTCTGGATTTATTCTGCATGCAGTTATTCTGGTCCAAGTGCAGGATTTGGCACTTGTGCTTGCTGAATTTTGCCCTTTTTTGGAAGGGGAGAGATGGGGAGCAGATCTCTAAACTATCCAGGTCATTCTGGATCCTTGCTCCACTTTTCAGACTGCAACTCTACCTAACTCGATGTCATCCACAAATTTGCTAAGCTCAATACCATCGTCCAAACTCATTAATGAAACTGCCAAACAATACCGGACCCAGGACAGACCCCTAGGGAACCCCATTTGATACCTCCTTCCACTTAGATACTGAGCCACTGATGACTACTCTTTGAATGTGTTAATCCAACCACGGATTATTGAGGGATTTATCTGAATTACATTACACTTATGTACAGGAAATGTCATTTGAGATTAAAGACACCTGCCATGGGCATGAGGTGCTATTATGGGCTGCTGCCAAAGGGAAATAAATTCCTTTGATGCAGAGACCACATTCAAAAATCACTGTCATAAATACTGTCAGATGCTTTGATGTTCTGGCAATTCAGGGACAAAGTCTGGTGTGTTCCTTAGAGGGACTTCCCCATCTCCCTTCTCCAAAGGGCAAAAACCAGCATTTAGAAAACAGCCGTTCAACTGGATGAGGGGTGAAATTGCAGGGGTTATCACCCCCCTCCGCTACTGCCCAATGCTGAATTTAGGGTCTTTGGCTGCTACTGGTGAAAACCAGCAGCAGGGAAAAGGGAGGGTGAACAGCGGCAGCCTTCACCCCTGGGCTCCAGACCTGTGCCAATACAGCAGCTTTGCCGGCTGTGCCAACAAACCGCTGCCCCGACTTCGACAAGCTCCACACCGTGGATCCAGTCAGCTGGACGGCCGTGGGTTATGGCAGCAGGCACGCGCCGTGGCATTGTCTCTAATGGAAGCAGCACCAAAGCACACAGAAATCCAAGACCATGCTTCCTCTGGCAGAAATGCACTTTTTAATACAAAATAAAAACCAGTCACTGCAACAGGTTTGTTCACAGCTTAAAAACACTCCAGGTCTGCCCTGCCATCTTCACCTCAGGGCCCAATTCGAGGAGTTGATTTGGTTTGGAGAGATGGATCACCCAGAGGACAGGAGGGAACAGAGAGCGCCGCAGGGGCAGGGTAGTGTCCTGTCCAACACGGGAATAGGGAACACCACACAACTGCCACCAAATATTAACCATGATATTCTTGATGGAGCAAGTTCATCCAGAGCCGTCCCACTGTGCAGCCCCCAAGAGCTTAATGTGCAGCCTCCAGGACCTGCTCCTTCCTTGAGCTTCCCCTGCCTGCAGGATGGGGAGGCCTGAGCTGTAGCGCTGAGGAAGCCCTTGGCTGGAGGGCTCAGGGGATTTGGGTACCTCCTGGAGCATCCACACTGGTGTGGTGCAGTGGGAGTTACCTGCTGGAGGGGGGAATGTGGCTACAGGGGAGCTCATGGCTTGTGGGACTCGTGGCATGCCAGCAGCCCATGTGATGCAACAGGGGCAGGGTTGCATGGCTGCGTGTGGCTGGGGGTCCTGCAGGCCCCAGCCCCTCTGAAGTCTGACAGCCCTACATTTATCTGTGCAACTCCTCTGGTCTCTGCCCAGAAACAGAAGAGAGATGAGCCTTATAAAATATGTATTCGGCTTTCCTTAGTAATGAAAACCCCTCCAACTTTTTTCCCCCCTTCACTTTGCATTTTCTTGGGTTTTCCCTGATGCCCAGAATTCATCAAGTCAGGGCTTAGGTAGTGGGGAGAAAAGCCTGGGCAATCACCCCCAGGCAGGCCAATGAATGTCCTGTACTGATGGCAGCCTGCCACAATCACAGGCAGGCTGTTTCGGATATGAAGCTCACGAAAGGGATCTGTTTGATTCCAAGTGCATCTTGTGCTGTGCAAGGGATGCAGAACCGCTGCAGCGAGACATAACACAGGGGCTCCTGGGATGCGTCGGCTACCGGCGTCCTTAAGAAAGGAGCAGGAGCAAGGTCCCTCCACAATAGAGGGGTGACTCGGGTCTTATTCATATAGTGCCCACCTTGCTTCTGATCCCTCTCTGGATGAGCTTCTCCACAGACAGCACTGCCCGGATCTCCAGTGACATTGGTAAGATGGCAGATGGGCTAACTTATGGGTATTCTCCAAGCAGCCCTGACCAGGGTCAAAACAGCTCGTACAGGACAGCAATATGCCGTGGAACCTCAATCGCTTCCATTGCAACATCCATGGCCTGCACGACATTGGGGGAAACGGTCAGCAGCGTGAAGGGGCCGAGACGCTGCTGCATGCACGAGTGGCACAGGAAGCCCCCTGGGTCTTGTGTGCCATTGCTCTGTGTGGGAGAGGGAGGAAAAAAGGACACAAAGAAATGTTACAAGGGACAGGACTGGAGATGTGCAGAGTCCCTTCCTCCTCCTATGCACTAGGCCAACGTGTGCATGCAACTCCCCTCCACTGGCAGAAGCAGGAGCTGGTTCCTTGCTGCTGAAGTAGCCCACGCGAGCCATGTTCTGTCAGCTACATCTTGCCAAAGAAACCCTGTTTAAAAGCTCCCTCTCCAAAATAGCATGATTTCAATCTGTGATAAAAGGAGGGCTAGAAAGGTGCTAGGGACTGGTACCTACTTCTGCACTTGCGTGGTTCCTGCGTCAGGAATGCCCAAACTGCAAACCTCACAAATGCACTTACTGAGCATGTTCCCCCCAGCAAGGGAAGGAAGTCAAATGATTTGCATCTTGCAGGTGGAAGCAGGGGCCCAGCTAGGATCTGGTTTGGGGGCATGCTCCCCACCAAAATCAAAGTGAGGATCTGACTCATCCAAAACCCTGAGCCACCAGTCGTGCAGCCCAGTATCATCTCATTGTTTCCTTGGGCTCCCATGACTCTGACCATCTAATAGACTATATGACTTTAGGGAGCAAAGACCATCTTTTTATGTCCTAAGGATGTACAGTGCTTAGCACAACTGGGAGCTGGTCCATAATCGGGGCTCCTGGGTGCCGGGATAACGCAAACAATAAAACATGGAAACACAAGAGCCAGGAGCCAAAGCCAGAATGCGTGAGCGCTGGAGCGCCAAGATGATGCTTTGGAGACAATAAACTCTCCCCCGTCACACATTCAACGCTAGCTGAGCTCAGCAGGGACTAAGATTGCTCCGTGCATCACCGAATGACTGGTGAAATGAGGTGGTACCAGGAGACAGGTGTCTACATGACAGAAGGCAGCCACAACTGCCACCGACAAAAACACTTACCGTCTTGGCAGAGCAATCGGAAAAGGTTACAAAGACTGAAACATCCCTCCCAAGCTTAGTGGGTGGTTTGCCTGGAGCAGACTGAGTCACAGAAGTGGGAGAAGACAGCCCAGCACCTGCCTGTTCTCTGGCTATACCCAAACTCATGTCCTACTGGGGTATATGCAGCTGTCCACACTGGGGTATACATAGCTAAAAGGCTGAGATGGGACATCTACCTGGGATCTCTTGAGCATATATTAACAACATTTTATAGAAGCGGGACATTGACTGCTGTGGTTCCCCTGCTTTACCTTCAACAGGTTCAGGTGTGATGTCTTGTGTGGGTTGAAAGTAGTTTTAGGAAGAGTTTAGAAGATGGATTTGTCCACGATGGTTTGGACAGGGCTGATCCTGCCTCAGGCAGGGGTTGGACTAGATGTGACTTCTGGAGATCCCTTCCGGCCCCACTTCTCTATGACTCGATGATCTCCAGGGCTGCCCATCTGGCACCCAGGTCCCCAAACATGATTTACAAAGCAGAAAGGAGAGAAGGAAAGAGACTCACGTAAGTTAACGGATGTTTCTTCATGGTGAGGAAGGATTCGGCAGGCACGCTGTTGCTGCATTGTGGCACTGAGCACTTCACAGGCCCATCCTTTAAAATCTCACTGGTGAGTTCTGCCCGCAGCAAGTACTCCTGGGAAGAGGAAGGAGGCGGCATTCAGGGAGCTCGGGGCACCAAACCAATTTTTTTTAAAGCTCTGACTCAGCGGCATGAGGGCAAAAAATATACATCCACCCACAAAGAGACGCTGGAAAGGAAGGAGCTGGAGAAAGCACTAACACAGACTGAGGGGCAGACAGGAGACGGTGTGCAGAAGCCTGGCTCTCTCAAGGGTATTTTAACAAAGTACTTCTATCCATGCAGTGGCAAGATAACAGCACTACCCTTGTGCCCCTGCTTTACCTGTGCCAGGTTAAAGGGGGTTTGCAATGTTTTGGGCAGCCACGCGCAAGGGTTTGTTCCTGAAGTTAAGGGTACGGTAGACAGACACTTGTTTAGGATAGGTTATCCAGGAATGGTCTTGCTTTGAGTAAGGGGCTGGACTAGTTGACTTCGGGAGCTGCATTTTAGCTCTACTTTCCTGTAACCCTATGCTGACAACTTACTAATATCCCACTTCCCCAGCTATAAGCTGCAGCACCCACAGGTCACAAAATCAGAGGAAAGCAGGGCTGGAAGGGACCTCACAAGATCATCTAGTGCCTCACTCAAGGCAGGATCATCCCCAACTCCACCATCCTAGATAAGCATCTGTCCAACCTGCTCTTGAAAAAGTCTACCCACAACATCTGTACGCAGCCTCTTCCAATGCTCGCATGCTCTCATGGTCAGAAAGTTCCTCCTCATCTCCAACCTAAATCTGCTCTGCTGCAGCTTGAGGCCCATTGCTCCTAGTCCTGTCTTCTGTGGTCACAGAGAAAAGCCCATCTCCATCCTCTCTATAATTGCCTTTCACATATTTGAATACTGTTATCCCCACTCCGTCTTCTCTTCGTCAAACTAAATCCAAATTCTTTCAGCCTTTCCTCTTCAATCTGGTTTCCCAGGCCTGTAAGGGCTAAAGACACATTGCCAGACCAAATTGAACTTACCCCAGCCAAAGTCAAAACGTATTCTAGGGACTTTGTCATTAACAGGCACGTTTTGGCCCGGGTCACCGCAACGTAGAGCAAGTTCCATTCATCTTCAGCATATATAGCTAGGCAGGGATTAAAGAAAGGAAGACGGGGGTAAATATATAAGTATTTTAAGGGAACTGCTTGCTAAAGCTGCAATTTCTTTGATGTTGCAGCTTGTTCTATCAACTGCTTTTGGAGGAAGTTGAAGATCTAAATGGATGAGCCTTAGCTGTGTCATGACTGACTATTTCTGCGACTAAGACAGTCAGATAGCCCCCTTCCATGGGGTTGTTACGCAGCCAGGATGGGACTTGTCTGTGATGTCAATGAGAGTGTCACACAGGTTGAAGATGTCTTTTCCTTGGGGCAATTGTTTCTGTCATTCCTGGTGGCTTAACATGGGGACGATGCACACGTGCCAAGTGGAGAATGTGCTCTCAAAAGTTTTAAGTTGTCTCCCATAGACAGGGTTTAACCTGAATAACCATGCTGATGATCAGAAAAAGCCAGGTGTGGCCAGTGACAACCTTGAGGTCTGTTGTAGAGTCTGTTCCCAAAAAAGTAATAGCTGCTGGTGGGGCGGGAGGGAGGAGACATGCATTGCTTTTCTTGAGAGACAAGAACAGGCTGTCCCTTACCAGGACTAAATTGAGGCAGCCTCTGGAGATTGTGTTTGGCACAAGGGACTTTCACAAAATCATCTGCAACCAGCACTGTATCGAACTCCAGGCCCTTCGCTTGGTGCACGGTGCCAATCAGGTAATCTAGAACCAACACACCACAAGTAGAGAAACAAAGAGAGGGAGAGCAATGAGTCAGTCGGCATTGCTATAGCTGGAACTTACTGCATCGTAACTTGGTTACCTTGCTCTCTGTCTTCTTCTTCATCTCCCCGTACGAATCACAGACAAGGGTTGGAAGGGACCTCAGGTCACATCTAGTCCAACCCCCTGCTCAAAGCACAACCAGCCCCAACTACATCGTCCCAGCCAAGCCTTTGTTTAGTTGGGTCTTCAAAACCTCCGAGGATGGAGACTCCACCACCTCTCTGGAGAGCCTGTCCCAGTGCTTTACCGCCCTCCTCATGAGGAAGTTTTTCCTAATATCCAACCCAAACCTCTCTTGCTGCAACATGAGCCCATTGCTCCTCGCTCTGTCATCTGCCCCCACTGAGAACAGTCCAGCTCCATCCTCTTTACAGCCCCCCTGCAGGCTGCTATTGAATCCCCCCTCAGTCTTCTCTTCTCCAGACTAAATAAGCCCAGTTCCCTCAGCCTCTCCTTACCAGCCGTGTCCCCCAGTCCCCAAACCATTTCCATTGCCCTCCACTGGACTCTCTCCAATTTGTACACATCCTTTCTGCAGTGGGGAGGCCAAAACTGGGCACAGGACTCCAGATGTGGCCACACCAGTGCTGAATAAGAGGGGAAGGATCACTTCCCTTGATCTACTGGCAACACTCTTACCAGTGCAGGCCAGGATGCTGTTATCCTTCTTGGCAACAAGGGCACACTGCTGGTTCAAATCAGCTCTGCTCAAAGCCCAGATCACAGCTCCCAGTCCAACAGCCCATTAAAAAAGGTCTGAGGTCAGCAGAAGGCCCAGCTACCTGGCTGGTACCCAAGGCTGAATGTCAATAAGAAATGATCTGAAGCAGCTGTTCCTTGTTTCGCCATGCAGTGTGCTGGGTGAGTCTGAGGCACTTTCCTTCTTGGCATCTCAGTTTGCCTACTTGTAAAGTGGGGACACTGCTGCAACAGCCAGTTGCATTTTGTAAAGCACTTTACTGATCTTACTAAAGATTTCAAAATGAAATCAGTAAAGCACTCTGAAATCTAGTGGTGGAAGCACTATGTAAGAAATACATACAACGTTCACAGATTGCAAGGGGCTGGAAGGGACCTCGCAAGATCATCGGGTCCAGCCCCCCCTGCACTAGGCAGGAAAGATAACTAGGGTCAGATGACCCCAGTCTCCCCTTGAAGATTTCCAGAGTAGATGCTTGCACCACCTCTGGAGGGAGCTGATGTTCTTGCAGAAATCCTGCAAATTTAAGCCGGTAACCTAAGAGCTGAACTAAATATGCAGCTTAACATGCAGAATAAATTAAAGGGCCTGGTGTCTCCGACTTAGAAATACTAGCAGAGTCTTAATCTAACCTGGGGAGAACCCCTCTGCGATGGGAACTTTGTTCGCTGACCCTGGGAATGGCTGTGCTGTTCTCAAGCCGTCTTAGAGGCAAGGCCAGATCAGTCTGACTGCCGTCTTGTTGCAGATGTGGAGGGGGAAGGGAGGTTGGATGATCGAAGAATAGTTTCCCTTCTCCCGTAAAGCAGCGGCCTTGCTCTGCATCCTTACCTGCAAATTCCATGTTTGATACATGACTGGCCTTGATCTTCTGCACCAGCTCAGGAATCCGGACATTGTATTTCTCCACTATCGCAATCTTCACTTCCAGCTCCTTGTCTTCACTGGTCGTGGCATATACCTTTAGACCCTGGAAGCCCTCAGACTCATCCCACTTTTTGATAAAAGGGTCGCTTATTCTCAGGTTTGCTGGGGTAAAGAAGCATTGGACACAATCATTAATGTCCCAGAAAGGCACAACTAGCAGCATTTTTCACTGCAAACAAAATGAACCTGGATACAAGGGGAGGCAATGTGGGCTAGTGGACAGAAAGCTAGCCAGGGGACTCTGGGCTCCTGGGTACTATTTATTCCCTGTTTTGCCATGTAGTGTGCTAAAGCAGTCTGGGCAAGGCACCTTTCTCTTTGGCATCTCAGTTTGCTCGCCTATAAAATGGGGACACCGATACAACTGCCTTTGTAAAGTACTTTGCAATCTAGTGATGGAAGTGATAAGTGATAAGAAATGGATGTTATCACTACTAGGTGAAAAGTCCGCATTTATTTTTTACGGGGATCTTTTGGGGCTAGTAGGCTGGTTTTTGGGGGGGATCCCCACAGGATTTAGCACGAGACAAATCCTGTTTTTAAACTTCCAGGCAGCCGAGATCCATACAATTGATTTGATCTGAGTCACGACAAGATTATGTTCTTACATGGACTGTATTATGTTTCTCGAACAAGTGTTTTCCAAGTGGCTTATATTCCAGAAACAAGCCACTCCCATGAGGAACTGTTATAACCGAGCACTAATTACAGATCCTTCATTTGCAGCAATGAAGAAAAAGAGTTGCAGCATTGGTGAGCTGAGTCTGGAGGTACAGGTAAGTTTGTTCCCTACTATATCTGAAGTGAATTGGACAATACAAATACACACACACACGCACGTGTGTACACACTTCCAAGGTTTTCTTTAGTTGAGAGAAGAGAAAAAAGTTGCACCAAATCCCACAAGTGCTGCAGCCTCCATATTCACCTGATATGGCCCCATGCAACCCTCGACTAAAGAAAACCTTGAAAGGAAGAAGATTTTGTGACGTGGAAACCATCAAAGAAAACATGACTGAGCAGCTTTTAGTGACTCCACAAACTGCTGATCAGAGGTGCTTCTGACAATGGCAGAAACGCTGGGAGAAGTGTGCAGAAGGGGCGTACTTCGAAGGAGATTAAGCTTAAAACCCTATAAATAAAATATTTTGTTTCCTGCAGCATCTGTCTCGATACTTTTTGAACAGCCCTCACATATACATTTATGTGAAAGATGCTCTTCGAAAGGGCTCAGAAGGCCTAATTTAAAAATAAATCCAATCCTCTAACAAAGAGGGGGAAAAAAGAGAAAGAAGAGAGGGGAAAAAGAAGGGAAAATAATTGGTTCCAGACTTTCAGGAGGTGAGATCTAAAATCTCAAAAAGGGCCAGCACTGCAACCTATCGGCTTCCATATTTTCCACTGCACCTGAACAAATACAGAAGTGACCAAAAAAGGGCAGTCCTTTCATCCGACCAACAGCATTCACCCAGAAAAGGAACGGACAAAATGATTTCATGCCACAGAAGTGAAAGAAATGTTCTTGCGTGAGCTGCTGCATTGAGAGAGTTCGCGAGTCCATCGCACAAGCGCTAGAAAGTTAACATCACTGCAGCAAAGGCCGCAGGAAGGAGGAGGAAGAACATACTCACATGCCTCCCGTACATCTTTAGGTTGAAGGAGCTTCCAAATATCATGGATTTTGTCTAGTCCAAAACGAGCAAGGCCCTAAAGAAAAAAAAAGAAATGTTCTTCTAAAAAAGGACCTCACTGAAGAGGCTATTTGAAGTTTATAGAGAAACAGGTTCCTGGCAGGGGGCTGCAGTTTCATGAGAAGACACCTATAGGAAACAACCCAAGATACTCAAGAAGCGAGGCTCGTAGACCTCAGAGATCACGGTCAACATGCAGCGCAAAAGGCGTAATTCAGCCTAAAATGACCAGCTGGCTCCGGAAAATAAAAATGCAGAATATGAGCGACGGTGAAAGCAATCTCAGCTGGTTGTCACATTGCTTAGAGAGCTACATCTTCTGTGGACAAGGTCACAGTGGAGACGGGGGGAGCGGGGGGGATTTCCTAGTGACGTGATTTTTTTTCCCTGGAAAGTGCAATTTCAGCAAAACTAGAAGGAAAATTCCAATGGGGGAGAAAAATCCCAGGTCCAATCAATAAAAAAAAGCCTGCCCTACCCCAATCAAATGTATTCTCGTGGGCTGCTCTCCTCCAGTGATCTTCACCGCATCCTCAAACACATTTAAATTGCCCCGGGATATGAGGGCTATCTTCCCCGTCCTGCTGCCTCTTATGTCACCTGTAACATTGAGAAGAAGCCCCCTCTCCAGTTCATTGATGCAGGAAGGAAAGACATGTGCCTCCATATTAAAAATCTACAAATTCATTTTAAAAATTACATTTGCTTTTGTATTGCAGTAGCGCCGAGTTACCACACGTAGGGACTGGCCCCGCACTGTGCAAGCTGCTGTTCAAACACAACGTGACATCTCACCTTCTTGATCTCCACCCACTAACGTCTTATTCCTGACTTTCTTGCAGACGTCCAGGATGGTAGCTCCAACATAAGCTATTTCAGGACCAAATCTGAAGCTCTACAAAAATAACCAAAATGAGGCAAAACAGAGGAAAATCCTACACGAGGATAATACAGGACTTTGCACTGGCAGCTATAAGGATCGTCCACTTTCATTTGCTGATCACACAGATGCTTTCCCACCGGGACCCCTGGGAGGAGCTGCTGTTATTCATTTATTCAGATGTGAACTAAGGGGTTTGTTCCAGGAGAAATTGCTGGATTTTTGGCAGTAGAAACAGAAGCTCTCTCTGTCTCCACAAAAAAGTACCACACGGTATAACGTACGGGTGGTGCATGCGTTGCTGCTTATCCACAGGGCCTGCCTGAATGTTTGTGGTCATTCTACTTTCCAGCACTTGATTGAAGAGAGGATCATAACATGGACCAGCAGGGAATGGAGATACCCATTAAGTGACCATGTTTGCTGGTTGCACACCTCCCGACCCCTTTCTGCTACATGCATTAGGGTATTTTTAAGATTTCCTAGAAGACATTGGGTATTGGCTGTAGCCAGGGCTGAGGATTTTGACTGGGGTATGGCAATGCTCCTGCTGGGACCAAAGCTGGAGGTTCCTGGCTAGAGGGTCTTGCCCCTCCACTCAGGGTCAGACTAATCACCATGTTTGGGGTCAAGGAGGAGTTTTACCCCATGGTCACATTGGGATGGATGGTGGGGGTTTCTGCCTCCCTCCGTAGCAGACGGCATGGCCTCTCTCTACCTGGGATCTCTTGAACATGTATTAACAACCTTTTATAGAAGCGGGACATTGGCCACTGCAGTTCCCCTGCTTTACCTGTGGCAGGTTCAGGTGTGGTGCCTTGTGATGCATGTGGGTTGATGGTAGTTTTAGGAAGAGTTTAGATCAGGGTAGGCACAATATGCCAACACATTAGATCTCAGCTGTGGGCGGACAGCCACCAACTCGCTGGATCTTGCCCGTAGGCGGCCGGGTGCTCCAGGCCATTGCATGGTGCCAGGCGGGCAGGCAGGACTGCTTTGACCCAGCAGCATCAGACATCAGCTGTGGACCCAGGCAGGGCTTCCCCCACAGTGGGTGGGTGGGTGGAAGAGGAGAGAGACACAAAGAGAGAGCAAGACAAACAGAGAAGAGAAGAGAGTGAGAGACGCACAGAGACGGATGTGGCCCTCAACAGGTCCCCAAAACTGATTAAGTGTCCCTCCAACTGCCCACTCCTGATACAGATGCTAGATTTGTATAGGATGGTTTGGACAGGGCTCATCCTGCCTCAGGCAGGGGGTTGGACTAGATGCGATCTCTGGAGATCCCTTCCAGTCCAACCTCTCTATGACTCGATGCAGGCAGCTTGTGAGTATATAGCTAGGAGCCCTGCCATGGCTGGTGTAGTCGGGAATCCTGGTGTTCGCACATAGACAGCACTGGGCTTGTTGCTGCAGCCAGTGGGACGTAAAGGCAAGGCATGGGCAGCCCTTTCTCTCTCCTGCTTTTTTCTTGCGACCCTTTGCAGGGTGCTCCTTGTATGAGGCTCGTCAGGGGCTGACACGTGGGGAAGGGGGTGGATGGTTGGATGCTCCTGTGGAGCCAACTGACCGCTGCTAGTTGCACGGGCACCTGGACACCATTACCTGAAAGGTCCCTTCCACACCTATATTCTGAACCAAGAACCACCAGGTCATTTCAAGGAAATCAAACCGACAGACTAGACCGGGGGTAGCCAACCTGTCTCGCAGGTGTCACAGGTGAGATGGGAAGCCCCTGCGTGTGGTATTCAGCAGACTGGGACAGGGAAAGGCAGGGCAGAAGCAGACACAGCAGGAAGGAGAAAGCAAAGCAGCAAACTGGGCAGGGAGCACAGGGAAGGAGAGCAGAGCGTCAGATCAGGCAGACAGCAGCAGGCTGGGAGCAGAAAGAGGACCAGCAGATCAGGCGTGGGAAGGGGACTGGAGTGGCACTCAGGGAGGGTGTGGGGCAGCACTCTTGCCCAAAAAGCTACCCCCACTAAACTAGATCTCTCGCGGTGCCTTCCAACTTAATTTTTCTAGGGACTGGCATTAAAACAGACACAGTGGCCTCTCCCACACTCCCCACCCCACCCATCGGTCCTGAAGAACAGGATAACTCACAGATACAAGCACATAAGGAAAGCATGAAACGAACATTTCTTAAGTGAAACATCCCTACAGAAGTAAACCTCAACAGCTCCTGTGGGCAGAGGTCTCTCAAAGAGGGACCATTCTTCTCCTATAAAAGGTTGCTAAGTAATAAGAACTAATGCGAAACATCCTTTGAGGAAATGGTGAATGCAGTGGCAGAGGACGGAAAAGCCCCTGTTTCCCTACACACACATACAGTGCCCCAGCCTCACCCGGGTGAGATAGTAGATGTGAGTGTGTGGCACTTCAAAAAGCGCGTTGACAGCCCCGCGGAAGGTGTAGATCTGTTGGTGCGGGTCCCCCACGAAGATGACTCCACAGGTCTGGGACAGCACCACGTTCATGATGGCTGCAGAAAAAAAAAAGCGAAGCATTGAGGAAACTCCAGCGAAGAAGTTTGCAAAATGAACACGAAGGCTCCACCCTGCTCCCACCCGAGCAAGCAACTGAGAAATAAACCCTCAGTGGGATAAAAGGGCTGAAGCCATTCTTCACTTTCAGACAGCGACTGGATTGCTGGCGGCAGGAATCAGGGCTGAAAATAACCTCGGGATTTCTTACCTAAATTGACTATTTATATATTTTGGCTTCTTACTCTTTACCCCATGGGCCAATAGTTTTGAAACCCTGCGAGTAACTGAATCCTGGCTACGCACTTAACTTACACACAGCGCATCTGCATGCTTCCCTGTTTTGCCTAAAAAAGCAAGATCTTCACTTTAAAACAACCACATTCTCATGCTCTGGTTTTCTACCAAGCTCAAAACCCGTTTTTTTCCCTGTCACTTCAGTACTTTTGGGTTGGTTTGGGTTTTTTCAATTCTTTTGGAAAGCCCTTATTAAATTAATTGGGGTGCATCTGCTGCGGAGTTGCCTAATTAGCTCCACAGTAAAGTACCTCCATCTACACATGCACTGGTATTACAGCACAGTAAATTCACTCTGCCATAAGACAGTACTGTCAGGAACAATGCTATGATATGGCAGAGTCATTTACTGTGCTGCAACGCACGTGTAGATGGTGACTAGGACAGCAGCACTTTGAGCCAGGGCGGAGCAGCCCCGGGCTGGCACCAGGCTCGGGAGTCAGCCGCCGGGCTCCATGGCCTGGGCACTCTTGTGCCCCATGCAGCCCCTCCATCGCCCGGCACAACCACCCGCAGCCCGGGGCGGACACATGAGCCTGCTGCCTGCCCGGGGCTGCTCTGCCTCAGATCAAAGTGCTGCTGTCCCAGGCACGTGTGTAGACACTGTGCCCAGGAGCAGTGTACTCTGGAGCACGCTGCTCCGGAGTTGATCGTATCACATTAATTGCACATGTGGATGCACCCACTATGTGATAACCCTGTGAAAATGGCTCCACCTCTCTATTCTGGTTCCCCTTAGCCTACAAAGAGAAAGAGCCCTTCCCATCTCATCACCTTTTGTCTGTCCTGCTTTATTCAGACACAGAGCTCTCCAGAAGGCATGTCCCTTAGAGGTTTCTGCATTGCTTGGCATGGGCTTAGCAGACCCATAGGCACTGCTTAAAAATCAGTGAGATGCATCAAAAACTCCCTCTTCGCTCCTCAAGAGCAACCCCACCTCGCATCTTCCCGTATGTACACCTGACCAGTTATGGATGCAGTTCCAAGAGCCTGGCCTGGTGAGTCAAACACGGACAGAGAAAGTATATGCCCGATCCACTTCAGCTAGGAAAATGGGAGCAATAGGATTGATGAGAAGGGATGTGGAGCAGCTTCCATACGGAAAAGAGACAAGCGAGGAGGACACAATAGAGGTCTTTGAAGTCACAAAGAGAAAAACTTGAATAGGGGCACGTCAGCTGCATTTCCTCGTGGAAGGATGAGAAGGCATCTGATGAAATTAATCAGACGGTTGTTTTAAAAGCAAATAAAAAGGAAGCACAATTTTTTTAAACCCCAAGTTTAATTCATTTGTGGAATTCATGAGACCAAGAGCATATAACTGGGTTCAAGAAACGATTAGACAAATTTAGGTCCACAAGAAGCTCTGAAACAACCGTCAGGAGTGTCACCGCAGGCTCAGGACATCCCTAAAGCTGAGACTACTAGGAACTTGCAGGGTTTAACAGAGGACAGATCACCCTCCACTTGCTCTGCTAATATACCCTTCCTCAAACTGCAGGGGGGGAAGACAGAGAACATGGTGGCAGATAAGGCAGGGAGCAAAAAGCAAAGTAGCAGACTGGGTTGGGGAAGGGGAACAGAGTGCTAATTTGCAGCGTGCCTGATAAAAAAAAGATGGTTCCCCGGTGCTCTAATGCACCCGCTACCGTCACCAACAGGACACTGGGCTGGATAGACCCATAATAGTCATGCCAATGTTCTCACCGCGATTAACGCCTGCAAAAACACTGCGAAGTGCTAGTGATTCCTGTCACCTGCCATTGCTCACCTGGCGTGCAGTCTTGTGCCTCATCGACAAATATGGCGTGATAGTCCAACAGCCGTGGCTTGCTAAGCTGCCAAAGTTTCAAGTACCCTGGAAGAACAAATAGACGGCGTAATTTAGATGTTCAAAAATCCTAACTAGAGACCCACTGTTTCAGTTTGTTTGCCGCCCACTTAAAATCCAGTTTTTAAAAGACTAACTTAAAAGTTGCATCTCCTGGCCACAAGTTGCCCTGAAAGGGTTGATGGGTTTTCAAATATACTATTTTACTTCCTTTACATTACTATCATCTTTGCTGCTTCGTGGTTGCAAATAGCCAAAGAAGAAAAGGACTGGAAAGGGAAAGCAGTGATACCAACTACACTTCGAGCTGTTGTATGCACAAAGCAATCCCCCACCAGGAAAACAGTAGGTATATCTCCCCAAAACAGTCCACTTGGGCATGACTTACATGTATCAATTAAAAAAGTGTTGTCTATTTTCTCTTTTACTGCTGCTTTTCAAATTGAGAGCTTGGTTTTTAACGTGTGTATTGTTACCAGCACTGGCCATTTTCAGGGGCCTAGGTCCATCTGCAGAAGCGTAGCTAAGCAGGCGGCCTCAAAGCCTGTCTCAGTGCCCGCAAGGTGAATCTTTACAGGCTGACAACCAGGTGGGTCAGCTAAGTAAAGGCTGCCATCAACCTCTCCAGCTACACCAGTAATGGGATCCAATTAAACAGAGCACAAGGCCTTGAATTGGATGATCCAAATATAATATATCATAGCTTACAGCAATGATTGGTGTAACCAAATGCATTAGATCTTGTTTTCCTGTAACAGATATTACTTTATTAGGTTTCTTAGATAAACTGTACAAACACAGCAGACTTTACTAAAGTAAAGAAGAAATGGGGCGGTGTTGAACAGTGTTGCACAACGGTGATGGGAAAAAGAAAAGGAATCCTTCCCTCTAGAGAAGCATAACTTTCACACGTCCATCAACCCCAACTAATCGACTCTTTCCAAGTCCACAAGTGATCTGGTTCATTCCTGCCCCAAAAGTTTCAGTAATACAAAAAAAGGTAAATTCGGACTAGATGATCTGCTCAGGTCCCTTCCGACTCTAGAAACTATAAAATGCATCAGAGAACACGTATTAGAATATAATAGACCATGTATAAATATAGGATCTGGGCTAGAGGGAAATTTGGAGAACTCAGCGAAATCCAAGACAACCTGCAGCCAATCTGTTTGTCACCCTCCTCCCCCACATCAACCTTGAGTCTCCCCAGCTGGTATAGGTTTTTGTTACCCATGTTGTGCTGTCAAGGGTAACCTGATGGGCTCTGGGATAAGTGTTTATTTTTCTATTTTGGGGTGTAAGTAATAAAGACTTGGGCTGTAGACCTGCCTCTTCCATCAGCAGCCCACCTGCAAGGTTATCTACAAGCCAGATCACGGTATTCTTGCAAGCCACATACCATCACACGTTATTTTGCAGTTCGTGTCTGTAGTTCTGTTCAGCGCCTTCATATTGTCCCATATCCGTCTTGCTTCCTCAACAATGATCTACAAAGCAACATCATAAGGAACCACGTAAAATTTCCAGGCACAAAAAGGTCTTTCCATTCTCCTGGGTTAAGATCTTGGATAGCAAGCCTAGATACAGCCGTATCTAATTGCATTAGTTCTCCAGCAATTTCCTCAATGTCTCTCCGTATTTAAACTTCTCAGGTAGCCTTGAAAGAAAGTACCACTAGGTTTGTGGGATAGATATCTCTATTCCTCTCTTCCCTGGTCATGTTTCCCTTTGCAAATGACTCTCTAAAGTTATTTGCTAAATGTCTGTCCTCTCCTGTCTGTCCCCAAAGCCACATGTCCTCCAGGCCACAAATGAGTGAATTAAAACAAGCAAGCAAGCACCCCCCCTCCCCCCCGCCCCAAAAAAACAAAACAAAAACCCCAAAAACAAACAAAACCCAAGTAAAAACTCCACCAAAACAACAAATTCAGGATATGCACGTCAGAAAGGAGTAACCCATGCGCTGGACCATCTGTTTTTCTCACCCAATCCTGTTCAACAGCCATTACCTATAAAATGTAGGTCCCAATTAAGTGTTTGCATGTCAACAGTCCGGGGGGGGGGGGGGCTTGTTTTTTCACGTTTGTTCATTCTTTGGCCTCTCTAGCAAGATTACCTGTTATGTCTACTTGCACATATATTATTATGGGCAGGTACTTGTCATGGGACTGGCTCCAGCTCATTCCCGACATGCAACCATTCAGCAGCCACTGTGAAATGAATGCGTTGACCGTTTTCATAGAACTGGAGAAAACGAGGGTTGGAAGGGACCTTGGGAGGTCACATCCAGTCCAACCCCCTGCTCAAAGTAGGACCAGCTCCAACTACATCATCCCAGCCAGGGCTTGGTCTTAAAAACCTCCAAGGATGGAGATTTGAGTCTCTCTGGGTAACCTGTCTCAGCGCTTCACCACCCTCCTTCCCTTTGATCTCATCTGGATTTGACCTGGTGACCTAGAGCTGAAAGGCTCATACAAACCCATTGGACCTTTTTCAGTCAGTCCCTGATTATGGAGGGTTAAACTCATGCTTAGCAGGGAATTAACCTGAAAGACTGTGTTGTGAGGTTTTACTTTACCAGCTGACAGCCTTTGGGGCTTGGAACCGAGTCTCAACTGGATGACAAAGTCAAAAATTAAACACGAGGAAAATAACACCCCGAATAATAGTTATAGACAATCAAAGTACACACAAATGTTAAGGGGGAAAAAAAAAATCTGTTATTTTGTTACTCTCTCCATAATGTTTAAAAACGATGGAATTTTAACGTAAGTGCTCAAAAGCAGGGCATGGGAAGGTAAAAACAACATCCAAATAAAATCCCTCCAAAACTACCTACTGTCAAAAATTGCGCTGTTATGCAACCCTTCGGTGGAGGACTGAGCTACGCCGACTTCTTAAGACAGATCTGAGCATTAGAAATAAATACCTGTATTGACATTTCACTGTCAGCACTGTAGCATCTGAAGGACTTCCAAATGTTAACAAAAATGCAAGTATCCAGGTTGTAGCCGTATTGGTCTAGAGGCAAAATTTGGTCTAATAAAAGCTATCACCTCTACCATGAGTTCTGAAATAAAAACGCAGAGGATTTTTCTTTTCCTGTCCCTGAAAAGAAATATGTACATATAGGGCTGACGTTGGACCTCAGCTAAAAGGCTACTGGAAACCTCTACCTGCAGGGGGGTTGCAAAAAGGCTGGAGCTGGACTGATCTCAGTGGGGGTGGATGACAGAACAAGGAGCAATGAGCTCAAGTTGCAGCAAAGAAAGCTTAAGTTAGCTATTAGAAAGAACTTCCTCACTGGGAGGGTGGTGAAGCACTGGAACAGGCTACCCAGGGAGATTGTGGACTCTCCATCCTTGGAGGTTTTTAAGACCCAGCTAGACAAAGCCCTGGCTGGGATGATGCAGTTGGGGCTGGTCCTGCTTGAAGCAGTGGGCTGGACTAGATGTGACCTCCTGAGCTTCCCTCCAACCTTATACTTCTAACTGGTTTTGGACAGAAGTGTCACGGGTTTCCTGTCTTGTCTGCTCACATAACCACACGGGAAGCCACACTCTTCTTGGCACGGACAAACTCAGGGATGCAGGAAAACCTATTCAATCGGTAGTTTCCAATTGCTGAAATAAAAGCACCACAATTTCCCTCGAGCCACATTTTTACTGCAATGCCTGCTTTACCACCCTCCCAGCTAAACGCACGCCTCATCCCCGAGACTCACCCTCTTCTCCCCCTCGGTGACAAGGACCCGCATCCCATGTGTATTTTTGCACCATATGGGAGTGTGCTCTGTGGATATGAACTCATCTGAAGAGGCGAAAAAGCTCTCGAGTGTCTGAGTGACTGTCTTCCCCCGCACGAACAGAGACTGCCCTTCGCGGGTTTTGAGTTGGAAGCTGATTGTGTAAGGCGACAGCTTGAAGAAATTCAGCTTGCCTTTTTCTTTATATCTATATTATGGACAGGAAGGCACGGTTAGACTGGACAAAGCCCAACAGGAGGCGTCACCTAGCTTTTCCTTCTATTACTGGGATGCAAAGGAGAGAAGAGGATCTGTCTAAAGGCCTCAAACAGTAGGCATTAAGGTAGTGGGGTTTATTGTAGCTGCCCTTCCTTCACCCCTGTGAAGCAGGGAAATGCTCTTGCCCCCACATATGAAAAAATTAAGACCATAAATCACCTAGGATCTGGTCTGCACTACAGAGTTTATAGCACCAATATGCCAACCGGGGGTGTAAGACGATCATGTCCCCTTTTTCCCCTAAGCCAACATGGCTAGACCATCCATCCGCATGCCCAACTCTGGACACAGCTCTGCCACCAGGTCTCATCTCCTGCTGCCATAGCACTGCCTGCACAGCAAACCTACCTGCCCAAAGTCCCACAGTTAATCTAGGGCAGGGCAGGGAACCAAACCCAGATGTCCCGAGGCCGCAAGGCTAATAATGACCAACCCAGGACCATCTTGTACAACGAGGGTCAACTGTTTCTAGTGGCAGACAGGTGTGAAGGTGACATAAAGGGTTGAAAACCCTGAGTTTGTGCCCTTTATTTTTTGTTTTAAGTCCTTATGATATCTAAGCAATCCTGAAAGATTATTTCAAAGGATTATTAAGGCAGATTGCTCCCACTCTGCTGAAGGTTTTTGAGAGGGACCTGGGCAAGATGGTTTTGAGTTCTCACATAAGGAAGATACAGACTCTTCAACGAAAAGAGGTTTCCTTTTCAATCCTTTATGGTGGCCTTTGAGCTAAATAGGCCTTAACAAGAGCTCAAAACCAACCAAATAATAATAATAAAAAAAGATGTCTTCCCTTTTCAGGGCTTGTCTACATTATGGGGATGTTGTTGCCTCCTAGCGGTCAAGGAGAAGGATTTTTTCAGTGGTGTAACTACACCAACTCCCTCCTTCACGCCAGAAGTGTAGCTGTGATTCTGCCAGCACAGTTGTGCCCAGATGTGGGAAAAGGATGCTAGTACAGCTTCACCACTTGAGGAGTGCCATCTTTTTGCACCTATAGCTGACATGCATACTACAAAATTTGGTCCGGGATAGCTCAGAAGTCAGGGCATGGGTACTCGAACAAGTCACTATGGGGGAAGCTGGGGGGTGAACTTACAGCGTGTTAGCTACGCCGGGGTGACTGCCTATATGTGCTCTTGACCCGAGTTAAATGGAAGGTAGCTTCCCCCAGGCAAAAAGGGCTGAGTTGTTCTGCACTTGTCACAGAATAAGGGACTGCACAGAGATAATGAACACAAAGCCAGAGATGCACTGCATGCGCATGCCCTGGCTGATCCTGCAGTACCTCATTCTTGTATCCATTTGCTCATGCATGGTCTACACTCACAGCAGCTCTGGTTTCAAATGGCAAACAGCCTGAGGCCAATTTAGTTAAACCCAAGCAAAACCCAGTACTATACGGTGCTAGAGCTAAATCAGCTGATGCCAGGTTTAAATGCAACGGCGAGAGTATCTGCAGAGGGCCTTAACTGAATGAATTCACACTGGTGCAACCGAACGCAGACCATGCCTGAGATCCCAATTCAGGAGAGTGTATGATTAACTTAATTTCTATATTAAAAACACAGGACATGTTAAGTATAAGCAGAAAGGCGATTCAAACAGGTAGTTAGTGGGTGTTCCTCAAAAGATACCTAATGCCTCCCTTCTGCAAAATGTATGGATCTAGAAACATGATGTGACAACAGGGTTTTCAGAGGAGACACAGACAATAATGGGGCAAGAGTGCCAGCTCCCCACCCCCATGATGTTCTCAGCCGATCCTGGGGAACAGCCCTTGGTAGTCACAAGGAGGCAGTGGACACACAGCTACATTTTAAAGGTGGCCCAGCCCCTAAAACCAGGGGGCTGGGAAAGCCACTACTTACTGTTTGCCAAAAGTCGCAAAAGCTAACGAGTGGAAAGTCTTGCAGGTGACATTACAGGGGAAAACCTTCTTCCCATTTTCTACAATGGACTTGTTAAATGCCACATACAGGAAATTAAGGTTGGAAAATTTCTCTGCGTACTTGATCAAAGTTGAGGTCTTTCCAGTACCTGGAGGAAAGAAGAAAGAGGCACAAAAATGCTCCAGCCCAGCTATCCCCTGGACCTCCTCATCCAAGGCTCTCAGTCACGCACAGCATCCACTGAAATGAACAGGAGCCACACGGCTAAGTCAGCCCCGACAATCCCAACCTGTGGCCACCACTGTTACAATCAGCCATAAAATGGCCCAGCTCTCTCAAAGCAGGAGATAATACTCCTCTTGCTTGATAATATTCTCTGGCAATGATTTCCCAACAGTTATCTGGGCAGGTGGCAAGCTGTGATTGCCATTTTCTATGCATAATTCATTGCTTTCCCTGTGACACCCCATCTCCCACCTCTTTTCCAGCTATTGCATCCGTCGGCTGTATCATATCCTGGTATGCCCGTTCTCCAGGGCAAGGGCTGCCATTGGTACCTGACCATTCATTGCCTAGCACAATGACCCTCAATTGAATCTCCTGATTTTATGGCAATGCTAAGGTCCATCCAGAGGATTATTGCCTTTTTGGAATGTACTGACCTTGATTTTCTCTTTTTTTTGTGTGTGTGTGGTTGTGAAAGGAGGTGTCTCTTATTGTAACTGCATGGGGGGCTGGAGTTATGGACTAGTGTTCTCACACGCTTTTTCCTCCCTGCTTATTTGCTTGTATTTTATTTCTCCAAGAAAGTCCACCTTGCTTAATTACCGTATTTATACCCATACCACACACACCTTTTTCTGAAAAACGAGCTAAGGAAAATTGGGCTGCATGTCCTAAATGAAGAAACTCTGCATGGGCTGGAGGCTAGATCTCTGTGGAGCTACTGTAGGATTTCCATTTTCAGCCTCACTCCCTCTCCCCTGCTGCGCAACCAGTGGCTACTGTTTTATCCCATCATGGCTACAGTAGAAATAAGACTTTTATAGTGCTGGTTCACATACAATTAGGCTGTGGAAAAGTTACACCTGTAGCTGTTGCAGTAGCAGCATCTTCCATAGACGAGGGGGAGTGAGGCTGCTAAGATGACCCTGCCCCCACACTGTATGGCCAGAGCCTCCAGGCCCTGAGGACAGGCAAGACCACCCACACCCTCCCCACAATAAGATCCACATGTTATTCAAAGCTGTGCAATATGCAAGTAAATATGGTAATTCAGTGTTTGCTGCATTTGTAAGAATGGAGAATGGGAAGAGCCCCCCCCCAGGCTATTAAGCCCAGTGCCCTAGTGCTCAAGTATCAACCCCCCCATCTCCAGAAAAGGAAAAATGAAGCAGGATGGGAGTTCATGTTAGTGCCTAATTAGCTATTTTTTTGGCCCAAATGTCCCTGTGCCTTAGAGCCCAGTCAGGTTTCTTACCTGCAAATGCCATGATTTTTACTATATGACCCGGTGCAATTTCATGGTTCAGGATCCTTTGCTGTTCATGGGTTAATTTTAAATCAAGTTTACTCCTGAAAAGAAAAACAAAATTATAAAGGTTTAAAAAAAAATGGGATTCTGTTGCATAATGACACAAAAATAGAAACAAATAGGAAAATAAAGGCAAGAGGAGTGTGATCAAAGAGCTGCAGAGCCCTCATTTTGGAAGAGCTGGAATGGAGAGCGGTGAGAGGAAGAACAGATGGAGGGTAAGGCCACATGAGCCCAAAGACAGCCAAGACAGGGAGCAAGGCCCTCAGTTTGGACCAAGTGAAAGCCCATTTTTTTGAGCAATTACCTTATTTAATCACATACCAGTCACCTTCCTCCGCAAAAATAAATGATAAAAAAAATCAGGGTGCATGTCTTAAACAAGGGAATGGATTGTGAATAGTCTGGTTACACAGAAAAGGTTTCCCCCCACCACCACCCTTCGTTCTGCCTTCCCAAACATGTCCTATTTGACAGTATGTAGTATGCAAGTAAATATGGTAAATAATAATGATGGGAAAAGCAATCCAGCTGGAGATAATTGAAAGGGGGGGGCTTGCTCAACATTCAAGCTTTTCAAAAAGCTTCTAATGTCCCTCAGCCACAAACCCCTGCCTGCAGAAATGCTTGGGCTGATGCCTACTCTGTGTCATTGCTGCTTGCGGCTGCTCTCAAGGATGGGGCAATGCAGGGCTTGTCTGTACCGCTGCCACAGCAGGTCCTGGCACTGGGTGGCTTCTGCAGGGATACCCCACACTAGAAATGCATCCTTGAGGCTGCTTTAGTGTCACCCTCTGCTCTGCTGTCCGCTCCGCTGGAGACTGAAGGTTTGAGATGAACACGCAGGGGTCATTTTGGAATGGTTTCCCTTGCAAACTTCCAGCCCTGGAGCGTGCCTGCGGACTGGAGAGCGCGGGATGCGTTTGAGCCCCTTGGTGCCAGCATCCATTGCAGCAGTAATGCAGGCAACACCATAATAACTTCGCTGGTCCCGAGCGCATGCTCCAGTCCAGCTCTAGGGTTGAGCAGAGGTGGTGTATTGCACACGTGTAAAGCAGCAGTGAGCTGAGACGTGTGCATCTCACTTCTGAGCATGGTATAGAGATGGTGCAGACACACCATAAGGTGCAGGGAGCCTCAAACCCCTTGAAGATGACCTGGACTCTGTCTCCACAGTTATCTTTGATCAGGAAAGTCAGACTGCTTTGAAAATTGGACCCTCAACCTCTCTGAGCCTCCATTCCCACTCCAAATGAGAGGATAATTAATCCTTTTCTCACGGGGGAGCTGTGAGGTTTAATTAACATTTACAAAAGCAATTCAGTTTGTCAGGCAATGGCATTATGTTCCTAACTGAAAGTAAATTTTCCTAGTAACAAAATGACAGAGCAAGCCGTTTCTTTCCACAGGACTGCCCTTGGTGGGGTGCATCACTTTGTGTGCTCCCTCTGGCTTCGTTGAAACCCTCATTGAACAAACCGCCACGCGCAGAACACGTCCGTTCCTACCAGCTGCCCCTGTGACAGAGTCATTACTTAACGGAGATTTCCAAGGCAAGAAAATGGGACTCATGGCTGAGAAATAAAAATCAAAGATGGAACCCAGGCAGGAGGAAACATCTGTTTATGGCTGGTCACCAGCGTCCAAATGTTGCTAACGTCTAATGCGCTTGTCTCCACAACTACCCTGAGACATAGGGAAGTATGACTAGCCCCATTTCACAGATGGGGAACCGAGGCACAGGAATGCTATGGGATTTTCCCGGGGTCAGAAGGGATGCTACTGGCAGACCAAGAACCAAATTGGGTACTAGTTTATTCCCCTCCGGTCAGCTAATGGCTTGGGTTCGTGTATGGGATCAGCTGGCATGTAGGCAGGCAAAAGAACAGCATACACATAAGTGTCTGAAGGCTGGTTTGTCTCCTCGACTCTTGGACATGGCCGATGATAGTTATAAATGCATCTAATTATTATTAGTACATCCAACACATGAGTGTTACCTGGACCAGATGCCTCTTGCGCATGGTGAACCGGACACTGGCTGCTCTATGGTCTTAGGAGCAGAACAAGAGTTCTCCATCAGATACAAGTAATAGAATATATTGTAATGGATCCTAGAGGAAAGCATAAAAAAAGATAATAAATTTAATACAAACAGATCTTCAGCGACACTCATCTAAACATGAACTACTCCTCTACACTGAAAAAAGGCCCCAGAAGCAATCAGTGCTGCCAATAAAGTAATATCTGAAGAGAGGACTAGCCAACTTGTCCCCCACAGTGCTCTATACCCAGACCAGATGACTTCAAATTTGTTTCCAATGCGTCACGGAAAGATAACAGTGCCCCTTAACAAAAAAGAGCCAGAGGTGCTGAGGCCTATAGGCAGCCATGGCTCTTTCTGTCTTAACTAGAGATAGCTGTTTTGTTGCTAATATGCCCAGATGGTAGCCCTCTGGATATGACCAAGCTCAACGTTTTCATCGGACGTGAAGACAAACGCAGCTGGTTACAGGCAGCGATTGCTAAATGAGCAGAACTTCAGTATTTAAAGTGCTATTATATTTTTACAAAGCAACTGTAAATGCAGAACTGGGGAGGCTCCTTGTTTCCTGCTTCTCACTGGAGCTGCATTTGCAAATAAAATCTCTTGTTATAACCACATATCCAACAACAGCGTCAAGCTCTCTCTTTTTCTCTATTGCCATCGCCAACAGTTCGGCTGTGGGAGCTTAGTTAACAACCTCATTGCTGATGTGTGAGCCAAGAGAGAGCTCAGCCCGCTTAGAATAAATAAGATACAGTATCTTGAATGATCTGCGTATAATTGCTTGATTCATTAAAGAATCCTTACAACTCTGCTACAGACCGAATTAGAGCATGTAGACAGAGGGGAAAAGCTGTGTGGCCAAAGCTGCGGAGTGAGTTGGAGATGGCCAATTTAAACTCAGCACTACCCTCAGAGCTGCCTACCTCTTACCGCCGGGCAAATTCTCCTCTGCAAAGAGGAGTGGAAACAAAGGTTTGCTACCATACCTGGGATAAGCAGATAAGATGCCCAATGCATGTTGGAAACAGAGCTGCCGGGTCTGGAAACGTTGGTTTTCCATGGCTACTTTTTGGAATACAACGGCACTTAGAAATAAAAATGCTGAACTGCTGACAGACTGCACTCAGCTGCTGTGAACTACCGTATATACTCACGTACCACATGCACCTTCCCTTGCCACCCCCCAAAAAAAATCAACCTCCAATTTATGGGGCATGTCCTAAGCGAAGAAGCTTGATTTTTCTTTGCTAGAAGAGAAGCCTGGAAGAAGAGTTTAGATTGTGGATTTGTAAAGGATGATTCGGATACGGATGATCCTGCCTCAGACAAGGGGCTGCACTATGTGATTTATGGGGGTCCCTTCCAGCCCCATGGAAGGCTGAGCAAACCCATGGCTCCTGATACATAACCCAGGGCCAGGACATTTATTTTCATGGTGACAGCTTCTTTCTCCTCACCTGTTGCTGATATCAATGTCCTTCTCCCTCATTGCATACAGCAGGGTGGCCAGACAGTACAACGTCTCAGCGACCTCCACGACCGAAACAGTAGAGCAGGGTCTCTTCAGGCAGGCCATCAGCTTCTGGATGTCACGCACCGCATCCGAGAACAGCACAATGGTTGCTATCACTGCCCATGCCATCGCTGCCTGGAGATGGCAACAGCCAAAGGCAGAGTGAAGAGAAAAGTATGTTAGACCAAAAGTGGACTGGGCTGGTTTAGGCAGAGATGATCCTGCCTCAAGCAGGAGAGATGACTTACTGAGGTGCTTTCCAGCCCTACTTTTCCATGATTTTATGTTCAGTCTTTGGCGTATTTAACACTTCCTTGTTCCTCGCCCTGCTAACAACCTACCTCTGCTAAATGCTTTTCCTTTGGGAAAATCTGTAATGCCTGCTGCTCCCGCAACATAACCCATGAACCAGAACACAAGACAAAAGTCAAGGAGTGCTCCACCTACCCCAGCTGTGCTCTTTAAATCAGGCAGTTTGTTGGCGATGCAGCTTTCTGCCATGGTAAAGAGACAGTGGCTCTTCAAACACTGGAGAACCTTACTGGAGTCTACTCTTCGGTCGCTGCTTAAGGTAGACACGTACCTGCACAGAAAGAAAACAGATCTGCCCTTTGTCAATGCTGTGTAGGGATCTAACTCCTAATTAAAGTCGGATGATATTGCACAGCAAAGTGCCCCTCTGATCGTAGCGCTTAAGGGGCCCAGACAATAATTTCCACCATCTTCGGTGACGCTAACTCCACCGTCTTTCTGTGCTGTAAGCTCTACAGGATGAAGAGCGGGTTTGATCCCGGGAAGCCGAGCTAGTCACGGCCTTCTGCTGGACCAGGCCCTTGGATGGTGAACTCTTCATGGCATCTTATATGTGGACAGGGTGCAGCACCCTGTGGGCAGCACGGGATTGTAAATAATGATTTACATAGAGTACGGACGTGGCGGCGGGGAGCTAAGAACCTCACAGCTGTCAGCGCTGCTAGCGAGGACAACCCGCGGGAAACCCTGCAAGGGCTGATCAGAGATGAGGGTTTTGCAGCTGTACAGTGCAAAAAAAAAAGTAAATTGTACATAGCTTCAACTGCCCACCCTTGCCTCCAGCCTCTCCACGCCCAGGACCTTCTCTTTTTTCCCCCCTCAGAGCCTGAAGATCACAGGACGCACCATTTTTCATCACTCTCTGTTTTATCATACAGCCTCTCCAACCCAGCTTTTGCCTCGTGTGCTCTCGTGAGATCCCTCTCACCACAATCGCTAGTGGCCTTCCCTTGGCCAAAATGAGAACCAGCACTTCATCCTCCCCTTCATCTCAGCCTTCTCATCCTCCCCTTCATCTCAGCCTTCCAACCATCTACGACAGCTTCTGGACATCTCATCCCCATTTTGTGACAACCTCCCCTGGTGCTCCTCCTACCTCTCAAAACACTCCTGGTGATCTCCACCACCCCCTTTCTGTGACAGCTGCTCATCTACTTCTCAACTGATACTGCATCTTATCTCCTGGGAACCTCCTCCACAGACTCAGCTGTTATCTATCTCGGCACCAAAGACTCTCAGACCCACCACGCGGCTCCTGCCAGACCTCTGCTGTGCTAACTAGGGTGCCCGAGGTGCTAAGGAGACCGGGTCGCTGCACAACACAAAATAATTAGATGTGACATGGGGTTTCCTGCAGCAACATCTCACCCTGCTGAGCCTGAGGGCACCAATGCCCAGAAAAATTTTTTTTAAGCCTTGTGTTGAAGACTCAGAAAAATACCAAGCAGTTGAAGTGTTTGAAACAGGAAGCATTAAGCATGACATTATTATAGCAATGTCCCTTATTTACTTTCCCATTGTACAGGTCTGACAAGGCTCTGCTCCTTGTACAGCTCTGACTTGTGCCTGCAAAGGTTAAGAGCTGCTGCTGTAGAGAGGTTTTAGAGCAGGGAAAAGCCCTGGTTAGTAAGGTGGATGGCATAACAAATAGTAATAACTTTCCTTGTTGGGGAAAAGTGACAGGAGATTAAATGGAGCTGTGGTTACCACCCTGGTTGTGCAACTCTGGTCTTGCTTCCTTCAAGATTAAATAAGATGCATAAAAGAAAAGAAAAGGGACAAAAAAGAAGAGGGGAAAAAAAACCCAACCAAAGCAGCTTCTGTGTCTGGTGTGATTGCTAAAGAAACCTGACTAGAGCACAGGGGCTTAGCAGGTCCTCAAAGACACTGTCAGTACTGAGCTGCTTGGGGGTCTCTTTCAGCTACCTCGCTGGTCACTGGCTCACAGCAGCATTGCAAAATCATCACATTTTAGGTGGCGCTTCCATGGTTTAAAGCTAACGGAAGTTGTAGTGCAATATCCTCCCCTCAAGCCTCAAGAGGTAGCCCTGTCCTGCTAGTATCCATCCAGATCATTCTCCTGCCCTGTTGCTCTGGCCACGTCACCCCTTTCTCTGCATCTCTCTACCACCTGCCCCTTTCACATCACACAAAGGCAACTCGTCTTCCCTCCCATCTGAGAAACGCTGCCTTAGAGCCATGGACTGAAAACAGAGCCAAACAAGCTGTTGGACTGCTCGCCCCACGCTTGTGGACAAATGACTATGAACCCCCTGGTAAAACCAACTCACCTTATAAGCCCCAGCATACATTGATCCTGCTCTTTTGTTATACCGTTACGGTCCAAAATCACTTCCACATTGATCACAGCGGAGTTGTCCTTCAGCAGATACTGGTAGTACAGCTTCTTCCATGGGATGAACTGCAACGAGAAGCAATACGCCATCACCCCAACATGCTTCATGCACAGGCTTCTCCTGACCGTTGCTACGTGGCAGCCTCTCTCCCGGAGGAGGCATCTGATTCCAGTTTGACAAAGCCCATCAGCTCGATGGAAGGAAACAGCCTCATCAAGATGGGCCCTGAAAGAAAGGGGAAGGTGGAGATTCTTCCCACCTAAAAGTGCATGACAGGCTTCTTTCTCTAGAGCTTCTTGCTCTCATAACCACTGGCTTGGATCCGGAGGGGAAAAGCACTAGCGTCCGCTACCCACAGCTCCTGGCATTTGAAATGTCTTTTTGCACATACCTACTTGGAGCAGGCTAAGACAATACAGGACTTAAGACTCCTGTGAATCCCTGGGACCTGTCCACGCTAGGACCTCCACCATGGCCACCGCTTTGGGACTGTTTTTGGCAACAAGTAAAGAGGACTCCTCTCAGATCGTCTTTAGAATCACCAGCCAGTGTGTACGGGGTTATTTTGCCTGGCAGTCATTGCAAAGTCCTAGCTATAGACCTGGGAACTGTTGTGCCAGGTGCTGTGCAAACAGAGAATGAAAGGATTGCCCCATCGCACAAAAGCTGACAGCTTAACAAGAGGCAACAGGAGGGGACGGAGACGCCGCGATAGTGAGGCAGTAGTGCACAATGCCATTGGTGATGGTCGCAGGACACCACAGGCCAGTGTCTGTTCCACCTAGCAGACATCCGAGTCTTTCAGTGAGATCCTATTCCAGCCTACTCCTGTCCCTGAGAACTGGGAACACATCTGCTTGTATAACACACCTTCATCTCAGCCATAAGAAGAAAGCCATGAACAGCAGCAGGGAGAAGAAAGCACCCATTTTTCTGGGGCTCAAGCGGATGGAGCAGGACCTGACCCCTCAGTGTTTCACAAGGGTTGAATTTTCCAGCCCAGCAGGGGACAGTTTGAAGGAAGGCAGCACGGCGGCTTGGGGACATTGGCAGGGAGCTTCTCCTGTGCACAAAGGGTGCAGAACTGTTTGGAAGTTGAACCCATGCGCGATAAAGGCTGACGTGACTTGCTGAGAAGAGGCAGGGAAGTGGGGACTGAGGATATTCCAAGCCACCCAGCAAACCCTCAGTGGTCCGCAGACATGGCTTTGGACAAGAGCTGAAGCAAGGGAGGCTGTGGGAACAGCAGAGGAGACAGGTGGATTTAAACAGAGGGGCCAGAGATGGAGCTTGACTAGCAAGAACAGGGAGAACGTACCCCAAGAGACGTACCCCAAAAGAGGCACATCAGCTAAGAGGAGGGGTGGCACCTGGACCAATGAAACAGAAGGATTGAACCCTGAACGCACGACTGCAAGGGGCTTCCTGAGCCACTGAGTCTGGTGCCCTGCATTCGTTAACCCAAGGAAACCCTATCAGCTCTCACCAGGGGATCCCTGATAATGCATTTCCAGCGATGACACACGAGGCTCAGGCTCTGGTAGAGATCAGTCACAGGGAGGAAAGCAAAGATATGACTCAGGACCTCATCCGGCAGCTGGTCAATGTGTCCCTGGGGCTCCATCCCGCTTGACGTCCCCAAGAGCCCGAAGCAGGGATCAGGAAGTGGGTCAATATCGAGCTCCTGTTTGATCTCCCGTTGGCTCTCATTCTGGCCTGGAGGCTTTGGAAGGAAAATGTCAGTCCTGAGGGCTTCATCAGGTTTACCCCATTTGCTGTAGCCTGCATCACAGCTGCCAGATCCATCGGGAAGGAGAGGCCTCTTCCTGGGGACAGCTGCTTCCCAGGAAGCTAGTTCGGCACTTTTAGCCTCTCCAGACAGGAAAGAAGGTTCCTCCAGGCTGGACAACAACTCCTCATCGCTGAAGAAGGGATCTTCCAGCTCTTCTTTGACCTTGTGGCTTTTTGCCTCTGACTCTTGGTTTTCGCAGCTTTCTGCCTGTCTATCACCTGTGTGGTGCTTGGTTTTGAAATAAGAAGTGATGCTCTTCTGATGGCCCTTCCCTACAAGGCAGAACAAAGGAAAAGACATAAATACCACAGGTTAGCACAAGGCTGCTCGGTGCCTGAACACCTCTGGGAGCCACTAAATGAGTGAGATGGAGAAAAGCACGCTCCGCATTACAACCAGGTGCACAAAAAAGGGTGCTTAAATAACATAACACAGCACCGATGTGGAGACCAGATGGCCAATTTTACTTACCGTGAATTATTTCCACTGACTGGATCAATGCAGCGATAGGAGGAGGAAAGCAAAAGATGTGAAGATGACTAAAATCCCTGGGGTCAGCCTTTGAGGCCAGAGCAGCGCTCTGCTCATTGCAAGTGGCTTCTCCCATACTGTATAAAAAAAAATAATAATAAAAAAAAAAAAAAAATCACAATCCCAAGCCCTAAAGAGGCCTCAAGTACTTAAGAAAAATGCCCCCAAATAAAACATGCACCTTGCACTGCAAAGAAAAAGCGAAGGAAAAATAATTTTTACACAGCCTTCGCTGCTACAACACATCCACCCTGGCAATCTTCTTCAAAAAGTGTCTTGACGCCCATCTTGCTGGGTCTTCTGATCCCAACGATCTTTCCTGCTCAAGTGCAGGAGGGCTGGACCCGATGATCTGTAGGGTCCCTTCCAGCCCCTGACAACTATAAAACTATGAACACGGGCTCACCACAGCTGAATGCATGTGTCATTCGCCTGCTCCCCAAGCCAAAGCTCAGGCTTTAACCTTATCTCAGCCCCTGCCGAATTGGCAGCAGCTTTTGGCTGAGCAGATTACAGAGGCCTGATTTTCAGAACATGCTGAATACCTGCCATCTGAAAAACAAGGTCCCGCTAAGAGCTGTGTTAAGTAGGCAATCACTAGGTGTTAAAAAGCAACCTAGCCAAAGATACCTAGAGTGAGTCCAGACATTTTAAGTGATGGGCCCGAGGTAAGGTCCAGGGCTCAGAACAGAATCACGATCTTTGGCTTCTAGTCCCGTTGCCAAAACAGATTTCCCCTCCTTCCCGTGAACCTGAACAAATTGATTCACTGCAGCTTCCGTAGATGAACTTTTCAAAAACATTTAAATCAGGGGTGTGAAACTTGCCCTGAGCCCTAGGTTGGATCTGGACCACACAGCTCATGGCAGGCCAGATCTGCATGACAAGTGGTGGCAGTGGCGGAGCCAGCAGTAGTGGCAGTCAAGCTCAGCGGCCTCAGGCAAAGCAGGCACGTTAGCTTTCCAGCCCTAAGTCAAACTGACTTCTGAAGGTACTTAAAAGCCCAGGAATCAAACCTACTTCTGAAATGGTCTGCCCCATCTGTAAAATGGGTACAGGAGATCCCTTCCCTGTCCGCCTTTTATGCAAGTCACAACTTTCTTGCTGAACAAATGAGCGTATTAAATAATGACCATCCCCGAGGGTCTCTAGAACAGTTATCTGTCGTGCTTTCGGTACAGCCCAACGCAGCAGCATCCCTCACCGAGAGGCAGGTTTGCCTAATGCTGTTGGAAAGTGCAGCTCTGCTTCTGAAAGCGAGAGAAGAGCCAGGGGACATGGAAACTGGCAGAGATGAGGACTGCACCCAGCTTTGGAAGGAGTCTGATCTGGCCTTGAGTACAGGTGCTCAAACCTCCCGTGGCTGTGGCTCAAGCCCAGGGGTGATCACGATACAGATGAGCCCTGTTTCACGATGCCTGCATCCCCGTTCCCTTAGGAGCTACTCATAGCAACAGGCATTAGACAACTGCTATCTGCTTCAAGCTGGCAGTACTAATACTATGCGCTCTCAAACCCTTCCCATCGCTCTCTTCCTGGCCACACCGTACCTTCTTGCTGTCTCCTGGTCCAGTACGACGGGTAGAGACCCCTGTTGAAGTCTCTGCCGGTCTGTGCTTGCCCGACCGGCCGCGTCAGGGAGGACGAGCCTTCTCCGCTGCGGCTGAAGGCTTCACAGTCGCTGGCCGTGAGATGCACTTTCTTAAACCGTCTCACTGCCGCCGATATGCAAAGAAAACAGACCGCCTGTTAAATTTCATCCAGGTTTCAGTTCAACCCTTAATTAATTACCTGTTTGCTTAGTTCATTAACCCTCATTTGTAAATGACAACCTCTGGTGCATAAGCTGAAGTTTACTTCCAGACCCTCACAACACTTTAGCCCATTCCCTCCCCTTAAGAAAATCAGGGCTGGAAGAGACCCAGGTCATGTATACCTTTCCCCCTGTCCTAAGAGGTACTGCCAAGATTTAAAGCATTGCTGGCCTCGGGAGAAGTTGATTCAAAGCTTTGGAAGGTGTATTTCAGAGTGCCGTATCACAGTGGTAGCACGAGGCATGGTTGTTCACTAACTTCACTCTTGATTTCTAGCTCATCCAGCACTGGGCAGGATATCAGGCTAAGCCCCATATCCTGCGCTATCGTGTCTTGCCCATTTCGCTAACTAGAAATGAATAACCATGATACTTTGCATTCCCACAGACTCTATAAGAAAGATCGCTTTAAAAGAAGTTGGAGAGTATCCAGTTAAAAAAAATGGGTGTCTGATATTTTTAAAAAATGACACGTTTGTCCGATTACCGAAGTGGCCTGTTTTCATTCTACGTGCTGCTTTCCAGCACCGTCACTATGTGGAATAGGTATCTTCTCCTTGGGATTTCAAAGCACTTTGCAAAAATGACACAAACATGTCAGCCTTCCCGGGAGAGAAACAGCATTAGACCCATTTTGTAGATGGAAAAACCAAGGCTCAGAAAAGGAAGGCGAGTTGCAAAACTTAGGAGTGTGGGAATTTAACATTTCAAATCATAAAATTATAGAATCATAAAAAAATGAGGGTGGGGCGGGACCTCAGGACCCCAAGTCCTATGGGGACTGAGACATCTAGTCCAACCCCCTGCTCCAAGCAGGACCAGCCTCATACTACTAAGTCATGAGATTGCGTGACGATAAATAATCATTTTGTGAAGTAGGCGGAGCTGAAACCTGTTCCACAAATAGCCTACAATTTTGGAGGGGTCCAAGACACGAAGACAATTACCATCCGCCGTTAAAAAGTCCTGCCTACACTACACCTGGCTAATTTGTTGCAACTGAGCCCATTTCTCAGATTTATCTGCAATAGAGATCTTGCCATGAGTATCTGCACGAGGTATGCAAAGGCTACACTTCAATGGGGAAAGTCACAATAAAAACCCCGACAAACCCCAAGTGTTTGCTAACTAGGGCTAAGAAGGAAATAGATGGTCTAACTTCATCCCAGAAGTCTGATTTAAGAACTAGGGTGACCACATGCCAATTTGTGTTTCCTTTGGCAAGATAAGCATTAAAGACATTGTCTGACTGGCTGCAGTTTGTTCTTCTGCAGAGAACGAGACCCTATACACCACGACCATCCCCACAGTATCCGCCAACCCAGTACCTTCCTGCTGCTTTACAGCAGGATCAAAAGGTCAGCCATCCCCTGACATTTCTTCCTCCCGCCCCGATCCTATGACGTGCCATTAAATCCTGCAGCAAAGCCCCTGGGATTTCCGACGTCTTGCACAGCACCACTTCCCTGCCTTAGAAGAGATTCAAAAACATCCCATGTCTAAAAAGGTGGGAAGAAATGACTCCATTTGAAAAACCTGACTCTTTTTCATTATTATCCCCCCGCCCCCATTCAAAATTGCATTTTTCCCTTAAAGAGAGAGGCTACAAAGAATTCAAACAGAAGAAAACAACTGCTTTGTTAATAGAAATACTCTTTTTTTTTCTTTTTAAATCAAGTCACTGCGGGGGGTTTTTAAATGAATGGTTCAAAATCTTAATCCAGTTCCCAGCTGTCCCCTACAAAAACTGCTCCCTAAAGCAGTTGGGGCTGAACACGGTTAGAAATCACAGGAAAGCAAGGCTGGAAGGGAAGGGACCGCATGAAGTTGTCTAGTCCAGCTTACGGCAGGATAGCCAAGTGTCTGGGCAACCTGCTCTTGAAGATTTCCAGGGATGAAGATCCCACTGCTCCCCCTGGTCCATCCTGGTGACCACGCTCATCACCAGTATGCTCCTGCTAGCCTCCAAACTAAATTTCCATTGCTGGGACACTGGCCTACATGGCCCAGCTCCAGTCTAGCCCAGGTTGCCCACTGCAGGATTCTGCTGCCCAAGCGCTAGGGGCAGAGCCCAAGCATTTGGGCGTCACCTCCCCTTGCAGACTAGATGCTGTTGTCCCACTACAGGATCAAAGAAGATGCAAAAAATCTAGAGTCTTCCTAATGCGTAGAAAACAGCATCTTGCTACGCTAAACTTTTCCCTCTTTAATTTCCCATTAGTGGGAGCAACAACAAAAGCAACAGCACAGACTGAAGGTGGAGAGGCCAAAACTTAGTTGCTGTTTCTAAGCCCTGAGAGCGGAGAGCGCAGTCCAGGCCCCGGCTGACACTTCTTGTCGAGTCATCGTGGGTTGGCGCTGCACACAGATGCTCCGCTCCACTTCGGCACGCAGACTCCACACAAAGCTCTGCACAGG